>NC_056733.1:1479994651-1480082151 GCF_019279795.1 Protopterus annectens | reverse complement strand
AAAATGGCAAATGTCCTGAGATTTTAGGACAAAATTATTTCCTATATTTTATGTAATAGTTGCATAAAACAGTTATTATGTATCTGTAACACCTAAATGTTATAAGAAACAGAATAAGTAACTAAAATGATACAAGAATAAGCTTTTATTTAGGCAAAAAAGTGAAGTTCTGTCCTTTGTACTGGGCGTAGGTATGTTTCGGCCTGAAAAATCTGACATTTGTACCAAAAATGTCCCACTTTAGGCATTTGAAAAGGTGGCAACCCTATCACATGGGGGTGCAGGGGGGCTTGCCCCCCTGCAGAAACATGTTTTTTACAGTTGTCATTTTTTAATTTTTTTTTTTATTTCTTAATTTCAATATTTCAGAAGCTCGAGATTCTGGGTTCAATATTACGAATCTCGAGATTCTGATCTTTCGAAATTAAGATGTGGACCCTATATATATATATATATATATATATATATATATATATATTGATGAATCAGTGATTCAATATTATTTTAATGAGTAACGTGACAGATCTTTTCAGTGTGGAGCAGCATAGAACATTGAATTTTTAAGATTCAAAATGAGGAATGCTCTTCTTAATGAGGTGCATTTGAGAGGCAAGGTGTTTCAGTGTTTCCCTATATTTACAGCTGGCTCCAATTTTTGAATTACTGATGGCAATCCAAAAGAATTCTCTGGGTACTATGACCAAGGTCAGTGCCTCTTTCATTTTATTTATATTCATATTGTCATTCTTTTCTCATTATAGTTAGAATTTAGAATGTATAGTAAGAGTCAGATAATTTCAATATCCAGTAAATCATAATGCATTTACCACTTAGCACTGCCCTTGCTGATAAGTTATGTTATTTTGCCTCATGCATTATGTCCCGACTATTAGAAGAAAAAAATATTTCCTAGGTCTTCAAGAATGCAGTAATTCTGACATTGAGGAATGGAGATGCTGTCACCAAATGGTTCTAAATCACCTGTTTCTAAATCATGTATGGTGGTCTTAGTTTCTGAAACTTTTAGTTTTATTACTCAGTAACCTGTTGAATCTGGCCACTAATGCAATCAATCTTATAAGGCTAGAATTGACTGTGTCACATTCCATTCATGTCTCTTCCTATTTCCTGATTTTCTTACAAATGATGTATACTACATTTTCCAACTTGTTATTTGATTAGTAAAACAAAAAGTACTCATCTTGCAAAGAATGAATAGAAAATACAATGATAACTTAAGTGAAAACTCCTTGTTAACTGTTTCAAGGAGCTTGGTATTATTGTAAAAGGGAATATACTTGTTTGTTTAATCCTGTCATTCCTTCTCCTGTGTTTTTCTATAAGCTCTGAGTTGCTGTGATTTATAGCATGTGAAATGTAGCAAACTACTGTGTCTATCTCTCTATCATTTATCTAGCTATCTATCTATGTAAAAACAAATGGAAAAGGGGTCACATAGACAAACCAATCAGTAAAAACTGCTTAAAAAAACAGCCAAGCTAGAGTTTTCAATGAGTGATACCTTAAACATCCTATAATGAATGGCCATGGGATATATGCAAATTACCCCTTATAGACATCAAGTGTTTCAGCTACATGGCTTTTGTGTGTCCATGGCTTTTTTATGTTTCAAGTTTTTATGATTGCATTTAGGCCAGCCTGGGTTTAAAGACCCTGTATTTTTGAAGTTTAGCTAATCTATCCACTTATGCTGTGGTGATGATGTCAAAAAAAAGGCTGAAACATGCATGCCAACAGCTAGTGGGGTTTGACTTTATTGACCTGAATGTAAACGTAAAAACTTAAACTTGAAAGGTCATGTGCATTAAGAAGTCCTGTAGCTGAAACACTTAATGCGTCATTTGCATATATGCCATGAGCCTCCTTTACAGGAGGTTTAAGGTATCACACTTTGAAAACTATGTATATCTTGGCTGGGTTTTCCTTGAAGTATCTATCTATCTATTTATCTATCTATCTATATCTCTGTATATATATATATATATATATATATATATATATATATATATATATATATATATATATATACACACACACACACACACACACACACACACACACACACACACACACACACACACACACACACACACACACACACGAAAATTAATGTTTGACTGAAAAGGTTACATCAGTTAGCGTGTATGTGTAAGAGTTCTAAGCTTAGCTTTACAACAAGGGTTAGTAAGGGGATAGATATATTGTTTTGTGTGCGTTTGGTGTGGTGTTGTGTATGTTCTGTGTATTTCTGTCTTGTGCAGTAATACTGTTAGTGAAAGGGTTTTTAGTAACATAACACAAAGCCACCCTGTACCCCCTTATATCTGTTAACCCTAATCTTATCCTTTCCCCTGCTCTAACTCTAACCCTTCATATTACATTAATAAAACCCTCTTCATAGCAGTACCACTACCAAGACAACATTTCATCTTGGTTTTGTAAATGGAGTTTAATTTTTTTTTTTGTTGTGGGAGAGAAGTATTCAATTGTTTCTGATTCACTCTTAGTGGTATTTGAGTTTTTGACCTCTGATGATAAAATAGTATTACATACACACACACACACACACACACACACACACACACACACACACACACACACACACACACACACACACACACACATGCGCACACACACACACACACACACACACACACACACACACACACACACACACACACACACACGCACACACAGACACACACACACACACACACACACACACACACACACACACACACACACACACACACACACATGATTCTAGGCATCAGTCTTGAGAATAAATAGTAGAAGGCTATGATTGGTGACCTGCTCATTATTCTTCGTAGTGCATGGTGCTTTATCTCTGCCATATGCTATCAGTTACAAGAAACATATGAGTGTACTTTGCACTGTCGAACAGACAGCAGCACATCTCTTAGTTTCTTTGCTTAAGAATGCTAGGCAAGTCCAAAAATAATGGGGGTACAAAGGATAAAAATCAAGGTTATTTTTAAATCCTGCTACTATTCACGTAAACAAGTTACTAGAACAGCAGGTTTTGCATCAAAACAGTAAGAAGTATGACACTGTAATGTCTGGCTTTATTGACTGACTGTAATCCTTAGTGATTTATCAGAAAAATCAAAACATTTATGAGGGAAAACAAAAATATGAGGAAAACTGAGGAAAAGGTGAGTGACGTAGATAGCGGAGAGAAACAAAGTTGTTTTACCTTTGTTATCAGTTCTTTGCTAGCTGGCAATGTCTAATACTAGATCTTAGTGTGAGACCCAATCATAAAAGAGCTTAAGGGGGTGCATAACAATTAATGCACCCCCTAAGTGCTGTTATTATTGGATCTCATGTTAGAGGTGATTAGTTTACCTTTTAGCGCATATTGGAATGTAATCTTGGTGCTCAATCATTATATGCTGTCTATACATTTGCGTAAATTGCTATAGATATCATCAGAAACATTTTTAATTTGTGCTTTGTTATTTCTTGCAGACCTCTTTTGATTTTTAGCTTTTAGAATATGGTCTAAGTTATAGAAGAAGACAAGCATAGCAGTTATTATGCTTGAGACCTCTTAGCTTTTATGAAACATTTGTAGTAATGGTAAGTCATGTTTTTGTGATAATCATGTTTTTGTGATAATTATACCCAGCATAAAGTTGGTGGAGGACTTTTGCACCCCTCAGTAATACAGTGTGCATAATTAATAAGTGAGGGATGATACTCCTGACAAGTTTATTTTATTGTCTGTTCTATTTTACCACTGCAGGGACTTGACAAGTAGAATATGGAAGCATGACATGTTTATTTTATTTTCTATTTCTGTTTAATTTGTTTAACCTTTGCTAGTGATTTCCTTGCTTGGAGGCTGACATACATGTTGTTAAATATAATATAAATGGCAATACTAATTCAATATTGCTGTAAAGGAAACAATGTGTGAAAGAAAAAAAATGGAAAGAAATGAATGAGATCCTACATAGGAAAGAAATAAGCATACGAGTATAATCTACCACTGATATACATATGGGTGACATCACCATAACCGTCTAAAATCATTGCTATGACCTCTTTCTAATACACATGCCAACTTACACTTTATAGTGCTGGCATATGCTGTCATTTTGTTTTTTTATCTTTCAGTTGTAATGTTACAATGCTGTGAAATGTGACATAGTTACACTATTTATATTGGGCCACTGCTGTTTCTGATCGGCCCACCAACCAAGTCAGCAAAATTGGATGAAGGAATGAAAATGAATGGCTGTAATTGCATTTTTATTTTAGTTCCAAATAAATCAGTCTGAGGCTAGTACAGCATGAAGAATGTAATGACAGCCAGTTTATTCTTTTCACTTAAGTGTGAGGAAAATCAAAACCTATTAGCATATTTCTCCATGACATTTCTGCATAATTATACCACATCATTAAAAAAAAACAACAAAATAAATGCATTAGGGGATATTTACATGGCTCATTTCTAAATTACAATGCTGCAGACATTTTTATCATTTTAAACAACCATTCTCAAAGAAATGCATTTGTATCTTTCATTGAAAGGAACTATTTAATTATGTATGTCCTATAGTGTCTAGGACATAATTTAACTGCTCATTGCACATCTCTGGTGCTGCAGGCCACCGCTTATTTTTATCATGCTTTATATATTGTTTACTTAGTAAAATTTGAAATTAGCTAACTTTGAGGATATACATTTTCAAAAACAGTAAACGGTATTTTCCTTGAAAACATAATTTGCACGTTTTAAATGTGTTCTCCAAATGGTCCCTACAAGGAAAACAAATTCCAGAGCCTACTGGGTACCTAACAGTTTTTTTTTTTGTTTTCCTACACAAATAATATAAATCCCCTTCCTTCTAAATGTGGTCTGTCAGCCATGAATTTGATACTCTAGAATAGCAATGAAGATTATACAGTATAGCAATAACCCATGCCTGGGTGTGGGTAATGCTGGATTTACCCACGGTTGGTGTGGTTTGGTTATGAGGGCGAAGCCCGAGTGGCCAAACAAAGACCACCGTGGGTAAATTCAGCATTACCCACACCCAGGCGTGGGTTATTGCTATTATACAATGACATTATTTAAAAAATATATATATTTTTCTTAAATAATGGCATTTTATAATGCCTCCTTGCTGCCCTTCCGCAGCTGTCTGGTATTCTGCGGCAGTTCTGATGTACTGCGCATGTGTATGCTTATGCAGTACATCAGAGCTGTGGGAAAAAGCAACGGAGAAAACAAGATCTCCATTGCTTTTCACAAACTGTCTCGCTATGTTAAAGGAGTTTAACATAGCGAGATAGCTTTAAAAAAAGCAACGGAGAATCTCTGTTGCTTTTTTTTAAAGCTACCTTGCTATGTTAAACCCATCTACCATAGTGAGACAGTTTTGAAAAAAGCAACGGAGAAAGCAAGAATCTCCGTTGCTTTTTTTAAAGCTGTCTCACTATGTTAAACCCATTTAAGATAGCGAGACACCTTTAAAAAAAGCAATGGAGATAGGAAGATTTTCGTTACTTTTTTTAAGCTGTCTCACTATGTTAGACTCATTTAACATAGCAAGACAGGTTGTAAAAACCAACGGAGATCTTGCATTCTCTGTTGCTGTAAAAAAAAAAAAAAAGAGTTATACTAATGGAAAAAGTCCGGGCGACCGGATCTTTTTCCATTACTATAACTCTGATTTACAACGTGCACGCTGACCATTCAGCGTGCATGTTTTGGAATATTAATGAGGGGTCCTTGTATAATAGGTAATATATAAGTATACAGGGAGCTAAGATCCTTGCCCTTGTGAAATGGTCCACTTTACTCATTACCCTGAAGTGTGAGGACCACAGAGAAAGTGTAACGGTTGTACTTTAAATGGTAGGTGAAAAGAAATTTACATAGACGTGCAGGCCACCCATGTATGTAGGTTGATTATAGTAAAGGCTCTGATTTCTGAAGCCAAATGAATATTGCAAAATCTATAGACAATAGACTGATGGTATCATCTGACCAAAACACATAACAATTACATTGCTTTTGGAATTAAAATTGTTTCCAAGGAATATTTTTGCCACACACACACACACACACACACACACACACACACACACACACACACACACACACACACACACACACACACACACACACACACACACCATTATATCAAGTATATTTTAAGTTAACAATACTGTAATGTAACACAATTGATCATTGACCATAAAGACACCACCCAGTGAAATTCGCTTCTATTAAATCATATCCAGTCACAAAAACAAGCTTAATGGGTTTGCATTTGTGATTACTCTACATTAACTATTGTCTTTACAGAAAGCATATGTACAGCATACATGGTGTTCACTCTTTCCTTACAACTTATATCAGAAAAATAAACAAGTATTGTCACAGTTATGTGATTAGTTCATTTCCTCTTTCTCTGTCCTCGCCCCTAAACTTTTCCAAGTAGCGGAACAAAACACATATTTTATCACCAGCTTGTCATACTCACATGTAGACAATTTTCTGTAACCAGATAGGCAGTCCAGCTAATGGTTCATACACCAGGCCATGATCCATATACAGTTCTCCAATCACGGCCCTACTGCTACTTGAATGCTAGCAAGGCAGTGTGTTCTACGAACATCTAATGTTGCAAGATTTGTATTTTAATCGGTTGCTGATGATTGGTTGAGGCCCTTTTAAATTCTGGTATGATAGAAGTTGGCACAACACTGAAGAAGTCTCTGTACAGTTTGGGATGAAAACATTAAGTTGTGGATATGTTTTCTATGGAGTAACTTCACTTCATTTAATAAAATAAGTCAACACAGCACTTTTTTTGGACTCGTGTTTACACCAGGTCTGTGACTGGAAAAGTGTACACCATGTTCAACCAGGGGTATGAACTATTAGCTGGACTTCCTATCTATTTACAAGTCATGTTTTGTGTTTCCAAATATGCAATGACTGTACAACCATGAGTACTGGAACTCCCTAGTCAAGCACAGCATGAATCAACAGGAGTAATGTTTGACTTATTCCAAATGGCCAATAAACTATTAGAACTGTATATCTAGCTTTCAGAAGGTGACATATAGCTTATCTCTCAGTTTATCTAATCAAAAGCCATTGAGAAATGCTATCTAAGTACATAGTATCTAATAATATTCTTCAATACATTTTACCAGTTATAACTTTGATAATAAGGAAAGTTTATGATTTTTTATCACTGTATGAGTTTTCTTAAACATTTTTAAATAATATTGTGGTTTGCTTTATTACAGTATGCTAGATTGTAAGAGACAGTGGTGCACTTCCTATGTTTTCTCCTTACTTCCACACTCGTGGGACTGTGTAGTTGTTATACATTAGTTAGGGGTGTATGTTTTCTCCTTCCACAGTAGTGGGACTGTGGAGTTGTTACACATTAGTTAGTGGTGTATGAGTGTGGGGGGTGCCCTCTGCAAAAAACAGTTCTTTTGTTGTTTTTTTGAGATTTGCTTCTTTAGATGAATTTTGTTTAATTAAGCTGTGTTCAATAGGGGCAGCTCAGAGGTGCAGAGAGTAGCATTATCACCTCACAGTAAGAGATTATCTGGTTTAATTCGATGCTAGTGACCCTTCTGTGTGAAGTGTGCATCTCCTCCCTGGGCTCACATGGGTTTTCTCTGAGGGCTCCCGTTTCATCCCATGTTCCAGAGACATGCAGTGGGTGAATTGGATACACTAATTTGTGTGAGTGTGTGTGCATGTGAGTGGTATGAAAAAAAAAACAACACTGGCAGGGCTAGCCACCTGGCAGAGTGAATATTACTTGTAGATGACTATCACTCTTGATGTGACACCTTGGCCCCATGTACAAAAATGGAAAAAGGTGTGTATATATATATACATATATATATATATATATATATATATATATATATATACACACACACACACACACACACACACACACACACACACACACACACACACACACACACACACACACACATATATATATATATATATATATATATATATAAAACTTTAAAACTTCCGAAATTAATAGAAGACGAAGGAGCCGGTAATAAGCTTTTGTCCTTTTAATAGTGAATAGGACTTCTTCAGACAAATAATGTGGAAATACAACAGTATCATATTATATAGTAAGGAAATGTATGTAAAGGGCGGTAACAAATAGCTCTAACCATTAAGACCTTGCAGTATAAACCATTGTACCAATAGTGTAACAACAGTAAAAATGTCAGTCAACTGTAACAATTAAGCCTAAGTGACTCAAACAAGTGTCAATCAACTTAAAGATATCTAGTGTTGCCACCTCAAGGCACACTTAACATTTAAACTTTCATTTAACCCAGGAGGGGAATCTGCATTAAGTTTTAGCTGCCACAATAATTCTTTTACTTCCAGTAGATTATTAACATCACCAAAAAAGGAATCTATTTTGTGCAAAACAAGAAATTTAAACCCAGTAAAATTATGGCAAACCAATTTGTGTTTTGCTAAAGCATTTTTGGTATCATTATTTCTGACAGCAGATAAGTGTTCCTTAATTCTGGAAGATAACATTCTTGTGGTCTTACCAACATAGAAGGATGGGCAGGAATTGCACACTGCCGCATAAACAACATTTACAGATTTGCAGTCATAGTAGTTATGAAATTGTAAAGTGAAATTAATATGATTAAAGACAAAGCAGTTCCCAGTAAAAATATGTGGACAGGCTACACACACACCACAAGAAAACATACCAATATTACAGGACTGGGACAAGCACTGATCAAAAGCAAATCTTAGTGACCTAGTTTTCTTATATAAAAAAATAGGAGATACACCTAATTTATTAGAAACTTCCTGACTATTTGTCAAAATATCCCAGTTGTTAGAAATTATTCTTTTAATAAATGTAGAGTCTCTACAAATAGGCACAGGGAAAGCCACTGTCCAATCACGCAAAACATTCTGCTGTGAGGAAGCAGTGGAGGAAGAAGCAGAAGAAGGAGGGCCCACAAAAAGCATGGGATTAACATTAAGAGGACCAGAGGTAGAAGGTGCACTAGTGGATAAGGTCTGACTGTTTGAGGTCTCTGTGTGTGTCATTTGAACTGGGTTAATAGAACCAACAGTATTACTGTTACTAGCTGGGTTAATAGAACTAACGACATTACTATATCTAGGAAGGAAGCCAGTTTTAATGATAGGTGGAAACTTATATGGTCTAGAGTCCGTGACTTCTGCAATAATGGAGTCTAGTAGATTCTCTGGATAATGCCTGTCAATCAGTAAAGATTTGAGAACAACACAATCCTTCCTAAAGTCTTTTTCATCACTAACTAATCTGGAAATACGGATAAATTGTCCTCTGGCCATATTTTGCTTCATGAAAAATGGATGCATACTGGTGTAGTCTAGATAATTATTCCTGAAGGTACTTTTTCTATGTAATGTGGATGACCAGGATAGTTGAACCAGGTCAAAAGAGACACAAGTGTCCAAAAAAGTAGCTGTATAGTTTCACTTCATAATCCCGAAATGCTGAAATCCCAAATTTCAGCATTTCGAGACCATGAAGCTGAAACTTCAGAATGCCAAAAGTGCATAGGAGTGAATTTGAATATCTTGAATCTGCACTTATGCATTTCCAGTACATTACATGAAGTGTTTGTTTGCGATGGTGTTCGGAATGTCAGGTAAGTGAGTGTATGTGAGGGTTTTTCTGACTTGTACGCATGGGTTAGGTTAGGGAGGTGTAAGTTGAGATGTGAGTGTTGGATGTATTGGTGTGTGTGTGTGTGTGTGTGTGTGTGTGTGTGTGTGTGTGTGTGTGTGTGTGTGTGTGTGTGCGAGGGACTGTTGAATGTCTGTGTGTGATTTTCTTTTTTTCTGTTTGTGCGATCTTGGAGTTGGTATATATAAGTAGGAGGGGATTCTGTATTGTAGGTGTGTGCCTGTGTGGTGTTTTGGTGTGTTTATTTGTTTTGCGGTGTGGGTGTTGTGGTTTGTGTGTGCTGTGCTATGTACTGTGTGTTTGGTGTTCTGATTTCGGCTTTGTAAGTGTCAGTGTTGTGTTTTGGCTTCATGGTCTCGAAATGCTGAAATTCGAGATTTCAGAATTTCGAGATTATGAAGTGAAATCATATATATATATATATATATATATATATATATATATATATATATATATATATATATATTTATATATATATATATATATATATATATATATATATATATATATATATATATCTATATATAATCCACACTGTGGACTCCATTGAGATTCAGAATGTCGTTTGAAACAGCCATCGAACTCACTGACAGTATAAAAAGAATTTAAAAAGGTGTCATCATTCCTGTACCCCTTTAACTGTAAATCACATAACAGGGGAGAAGAAGACTAAACCCTCTACGCAGCTGTCTTCTGATCTTGGCTCGCACGCAATATGCCATCAATTTCATGTGTAAGTGAATGGGATGCAACAATCCTTTGCCATTCACTTACAGTGCATGACAACAGAAATATGCACTAATCAGTTTAATAAACTCCATTTAAATTAATCTGTAGCCAAATCAATGAACTGAATAGTAATTAAATGCATATCTCCATATATATATATATATATATATATATATATATATATATATATATATATACATATATATTTCGGTCTACTTAACTTCCCCTAAAACCCATTTGACTGACTTTCATTTCACTGAGACAAAATCACCTAATTTCAAAATACTGAAAACTCATTTCACTGAATGTCATTTCACTGAAACCTTACAATGCTAAATTTCAAAAGACTAAATGTTAAACCATAAACAAACTTACTCACAACACTAACTACCTCTTTCCAGACCTTAAAAACTACTTACTCCCTTAACAGACACTAGACAACATAAAACCAAACTAAGTGGGGGGGCATGTCATCCACACACCCCAATGTGGGAGGGGGCTGTGCCCCCCCAACTATATATAATAACTCAAGGATCGCACTACAGTGGGGAAAAGGGCATATAGCTTTTACTTGCCTTACAGTACTCTACACGCTGCCACTACTGCTGGGAACACACAAAAATCCACCATATTACTTTAGATACTTCCCATAAAAATGTAGACATACCCACATTTAAAAACACTACAACATAACTTTTTACATAACTATCGGTATTCTGACAGTCAGCACTGTAAGTTAGAGAAATAATTTTTATCACAAACAAGTCACGGGTAAATGGAAATCCACATCATGTCTGTGACTTACAATTCAGCAAAATGAGAGTCAGTCAAATGAGTTTTCAGTATTTTGAAAATTAGGTGATTTGGTCTCCGTGGAATGAAAGTCAAGTCAAATGGGTTTTAAGTGATGTGAAGTAGGCCCATATATTTATATTGTGCTATTTTACCATGTAATTAATGATAAACCAATTTCTACAACTATATTCTGTTTCATTAAACTTAAGTGTATTTACTTTAGATAAAGGAAAAGGGGGGACAAAAACAAAATAAAGCAACTTGTTCACACAGATCAAGATGGTTTTATGCATTGCTCAGTCTTCTTAAACAATGTCCATGTCTGTATTTCAGGTCAATCATTCCCAAGAATCAACTGAGTGCAGAGGTAAGTAATTCCAGCAAACATATTACTTCCTGTTAGTAGCTTTCAGTCTTGTCTTTCTCACATCTCACTTGTGATTTAAGTAAGGTAACTGTCCCTCACTGCCTTTTCAACAAAGCAGCAGTCCCAGTCCCTTGCTAGGACACATCTCATACTTTCATCTTCTCCAAACCCTTTAAAAATTCCATTCACTCTCTTGGGTTGCTTTTCTTCCAAAATGAGCTCCCTCAGTTCTCCCCTTCTCACTCTCCCTCTCAAGTACCTGAATAGAGCTTTTATTTGTCCTCTTGACAATGTCATTGTAAACAGTCTAAACATCACAATTTTTTCTCTTGATTATAGACTGAAAGATTCATTGGCTATAAATGAATTTTAGCTTGAGTGAGAACTAGTGAAATGTATTTAGACACATCTCCTCTATGCTAATTTAATGTCAGTTGGGTCAACAGATTTTGAATCACAGAGATTAGTTGCAGAAGCTGGTGTTATTATGTTGCCATCTTATAGGTTCATAGGTTCATAAGGCGTTTACAAGGCTAATGACCACAAGGGCCTTTTTAAGCCTAAGCATACCAAATCTCTAACAAGTTCTGGTACCTTTGATAAGTACTACTAAATACTAAATATGTGGAAGTCTTTAGAAATCGGATTTCATTGGCTCACAATAAATATTTTTGGAGGATGCCCTTATACACAGAGCAATTTCGGTGGAGCTTTAATTTTTTTTTTTAAAATGAGCACCCTGTTATCCCCACAGCCTTTGGTGTTCCAAAAGTCCATAAAAATGTTGATTAACCACCCTATAGGGTTATTATACCAGCACATAATAGTTTGATTTACCACCTAAGTGTGTTTATTGACAAATTGCTAAAAAATACTAGTAGACATATTGACTACCTTTTAAGAGAGTCTTGGGATTTCCAGGCTAAAATTAAAAAAGAATGGTATAGTGACAGGTGTTATTTTTCATCTATGGATGTAGCAGATTTGCTCACATCTATCCCCACGAGGAAGATTTAGGGAAATTTTATGAGGCTGTTCAAGAATTGACTTTAATGAACAACACATTAATGAAATTTATGATTTTTATTATTTTGACAAACAATTTCTTTATTTCTGAAGGAGAATTTTTCAAGCAGACAAAGGGAGTAGCAATAGGTGCAAGTTGTGCACCCATTTACGCTAACCTAGTCCTACACACCTGGGAAAAGAAATATGTGTTCACATCTAAATACAAAGAAGGGTGGAGTATCTATTTATGTTACCTTGATAACATACTTATTTTATGGAAAGGGGTTTATTTAAATAGTTTATGCTGTAATTTTAAATTCACTATTTTCTCCTCAAATGTCAGTATTGACTACTTAGACATTACCTTATATAAGGACTTGCCCAACAACAGTTTTGCCTCAAGGGTCTGCAGGAAAACACATTTTTTAACAGTTATTTAGATTAATGAAGTAACCAACCCCATTTTACTATGAGAAATATTTATAAAGGACAACTGGTCCGGACAACGAAAATGTGTTAAAATTTAACAAACTATAGGATGGAACTGGCAAAAATTTCTCAGATGTTTCTTGAGTGGGGCTACCCACAAGAATTTTTAAACAGCGTAACTGATGAGGTTTTGAATGGTTGGGGTTCAAGATACAAACCGTTATTAGGAGATGAAAGTTATGAGTTTCAGACAGCAAATGAATATGAGCAGAAGGATTTTAACAATAGTATTGTAGTCCTGTATGGCTTTGACTCCAAAGAAATGAAAAATACTGTATCCAAAAATTGGATTATTTTTAAAGGCAACCCTGAATTTTTAGATGTTCTAGGAAATGGATCTAATGTATTCAAAACTGTAGAAATTTAAAGTTTTATTTTGAACACATTAGGAATCCTACACACCCTCTCAACAAAGGAATTGTTTGTTGTGGATCATGTAAACAATGTCTCTATATTTTAGAAAGTTCAACAATTTCCCTGCAAAATATTCCTTTCAGAATTTATTTAAAAAAAAAAGGGAAATTATAATACTAGAGGGATTATTTACATCGCTATTTGCAATAAAATGTGGGTTTTTATTTGGGGAAGACTGAAAGACAATTGAGGAAAAGAGTTTATGAACATGTGTATGCGATTTTGAAAGGGAATCCCAATAATGCATTGTTTAAGCACACTTTGGTTTGTACAGGATTTACAAAGTTTACTTTTGGTATATTGGATATTGTCCTAATGAATCCACAGGGAGGATAGTGGGAATTAGATACTGAAAGACACGAATTAAGGCAATTAAAACTGAATTCCACAGTGCCCCCAGGTCTAAATGATAACCTATCCATTCTTCCCATTCTTAAGATGAGGCCTCAAAAGTTGTAAGTTTGAAATATTATTTTTTGGTATCTTTTGTTACTGATATGCTTTCAGTGGCTATTTTTAAAATAGGTTTTAAAATAGTTTTAAATTATTTAATATAGTATTTTATAACAGCTTTCCATCAGGTATGTTTGTGGAAATATATTTATGTAATGTGGTTTTAGTTTAAGAGCTTTGGTATATTTTAGAAATAAGTTCTTTTTAATTACTTAATTGAGCAATGTTACATGATTCAATTGATCATTTAAGGATTTTAATTTTGATTTTATTTAGTTCTGAAGCAGTCCCAATATTGTTTGGGCCAAAAGCGCTTTACTGTATTTCAATAAAGTCTGTTGGATTTACTAATATTGACCTAAGTGGTTTATTACAGCAGGAATGCAATTGAAGTGACATGTTGTTTTTCACCTGGTGTCTTAACTTTTTTGTTACCTTTGATAAGTGTAAGCAGAGACTTGGGAGATGAAACATTTACAAGCAAGGGTCTAGATGATGAACCATTTATAGATTGCCTGTGTCCATTAGAAACATAGGTGCCAAACAAGGGATGAATTTCCTGTTCCCCATCCAATTGTCCAAGTTGCACTTGAATTGGGTAAGGGAGGAACTCTGTTTCACATGGATGAGGAGCCTGTTCCAGATATGGGATAGTCACTGAGATATATACCTGTCTCTCCATCAGGTCCTATTTATATTACGGGTAAGGTTTAAGTCTTTAGAATGGGTAATTCTGGTGCTGTTTGTTTTGTGGATTTGCAGGAGGTCCATCAGAGGGGGGGGGGTCTGACAATGCTCTGTATTACAGGCATAGATCTTCCCTCAACAGCATGTAGGAGACAGAATACAAGGGTAGGACCCTGAGGTGGTCTGCATAGGACATTTTACTTGCACCTTGTATTCTTTTAGTGAGGAACCTCTATGGACAACCCAGTTATTGGATATGCCTGGTTAGGTACATACCAAAGGGGGCATTGTACACAATGATAGATCTGATGAATGTCAAATAAGTGGAACAATGACTTCCTTGGACTTAGATGCCATACCTTTGTTTATAAGTTGAGCAACATAGAATTATTTCTTCACTGCTGTAGACACATGATGGTCAAAGGTTAGATTACTGTCTAGCTGTGTCCATAAGTCCCTGACTACTGCAATCAGCTCTAAGGGGTGTGCTGTCCATATGATATTGGTGGATGACTTCCTGAAGGATACTATTATACATTTCTTGGCATTTATTTTTAGTCCATGGCTCTGATTCCAGTTGCTTGTCTGTGTCAGTCCTTCCTGGAGAACATTTGTGTTAGTGTGTGATTCAATGACATCTCCTAATTTACAATCATCTGCAAATTTAGTCATCCAGAGGCCACTGACATTGGCCTTGACTTCAGAGATGTAAATGGCAAAAAGCGGCGGTCTAAGGACCAATCCCTGAGGGACTCCACTTGTGACTGGCCACTTTGTAGGGGTATAGGTTCATAGGTTGGTACTAGGCTATCGGCCCTAGGGCCTATACAAGCCCAGCCACAACAATTACCCGGTTACCTCTTCCCACACTATTTACTTTCCTGGATTCCTGTCTAGCAGGGTGACTGACATGATCTCCGGGGTGAATTTCCTTTCTCCCATCCAATCATCAAGGTTCCTTTTGAAGAGGGCCAGTAACCTATCCCTCCAGCATGTTTTGTTTATTGTGATGACAAGGTTTAGATCCCTGGAGCATGTGGCTCTGAGGGATTGGGATTTCTTTAAGTGTAGCATGTCCAACAGCTCTGGGTTTGACATGGCCTTGTATGTTAAGAAGAGATCGCCTCGGAGTAGACGATATGCGACAGAGTATAGCTGGAGTTTTTTCAGGTGGTCAGCATAGGGCATCTGCTTTAGGCCTGTGATTCTTTTAGTGAGGTATTTCTGTGGCCTTTCCAGTTGTTGCAGATGTCTTGAGAGGTACATACCAAATGGGGCATTGTATTCTATAATGGGTCTAATGAGGGATGAGTACAGTGGGACAATGACCTCCTTTTTTCTTGATGAAAAGCCCTTAGTGATGAGATGTGCCACATAGAAGGATTTCCTGAATGTTGTAGCAATGTGGTTATTGAAGGTGAGACCACTGTCCACCTGTGTCCCTACGTCTCTTATCACACTTTTGGTGTTTAGTGTACTGCCACCTATGTGATAATTCATGGGTACATGTTTTTTCCCAAAGGGGATAACTATACATTTCTTGGCATTGAGCTTGAGCCCATGGCTCTGGCACCAAGCATCTGTTTCTGTAAGGCCCTTTTGTAGAGTATCCACATCATTTGGGGATTCAATAATGGCTGCCAGTTTGCAGTCATCTGCGAACTTTGTTAGTCAGAGTCCCTTAGTGTTGGTCTGTACTTCAGAGAAGTAGATGCCAAACAAGAGAGGTCCCAGGACTGAACCCTGAGGTACTCCACTTGTCACTTGTCTGGAGCTGGATTTGGAGTCAGCTACTTTTACAGTGTGGATTCTGTCAGTAAGCCAGTTGGCAACCCATTGAGTGATGTAGGGATTAATGCCCAGCTTAGTAAGTTTATCTATGATTCCAGAGTGGGGGATGGTGTCAAAGGCCTTGGCGAGGTCCAGATAGGCTGTGTTGACTGCCTTACCCTCGTCCATGGCTCTGGAGACTGATTTGAAGAAGTCAATCAGGTTGAGGAGACAGGATTGGTTCTTCACAAACCCAAATTGGGTGGGGTCCAGTGTTTGAAGGTTGCCAATGTCTTCGTGTTTATAAGTTCCATGATAATACATTCCATGGCCTTGAAGATAAAGTTCGTCAGACTGATGGGGCAGTAGGTCCCGGGATCCAAGGTGGATCCCCCCTTGTGGAGTGGGATAACTGTAGCTGTGCGCCACTCAGTGGGCACGGAGCCTGAGGTGAGGGTATGATTAAACATGACACTTAGGTGAGGTGCCAGTTCATTTTGTAGTTCATGTAGTAAACAGTCCTGGATGTCATCTGGTCCCATGGCTGCTGTATTCTTAGCTTTGGACAATGCGTTTTTTACCTGTGTGGCCGCTATTACCGGAATTTGGCAATCTTCCGGTATTGAAATGGGCCATTTAGGGGGTGAGATAGGGGTGAAGTTGGCACTGAATCGATCTGCCAGGATATTGGCAATATCCTTGGGATCAGTATATTTAATGTCATTCTGTTGTAGCTCAGAGCAGATCTAAGCATTGCCATTTAGATTCTTGACATAGTTATAGAATGCTTTGTGGTTGTCTTTGGAATCTTTGGCAATTTTATTTTTGTAACTTGCTTTGGAGGATTTTATGAAGGATCTCAGCTTCTTACTGAGGCTGGTAAGGGAGTTTTTTGCATCATAGGATTTTCCTCTTTTCTGCAACAGTTTCTTCCTTTTGTTGTAAAGTTTGTTTATGGCAGGGGACCACCAGATTGGCTTCCTTTTTTTGGAGGAGAGCATCTTGGTTCTATTTGGGATGGCACGATTCATGCATGAGTGGATGTGCTCATACAGTGCCTTAGTGTACGACTCAGCATCGAACTTTCAGTTCCCATCTGCATGGGTGTCATGAACTTTGTAACTTCTGACTTGAGTAGCATGAAGTTGGCTTTGGAGAAGTTTTTTATGGAGGTTTCCTTACTGGGGGGTGGGATGTGGATATTAAGGGTGACTAGCTTATGGTCTGACCTGACCAAAGAGGGTGTGACCATAGGTGTGGAGCATCAATTTCCCATGTTGGTAATGACCAGATCTAGGATATGGAGCCCCTGGTGGGACTATGGATTAGTTGATCCAGGGCATTGGAATTTATGAATTCCAAGAACCGTTGGGCAAAGGTGTTAGTACACAAGTAGTTTTCCCAGTTAATGGCAGGGTAGTTGAAATCACCCAGTATTAGGGTGTTTGGCTGTATGTTAATATTTTCCAGTATGTTTAGAAAGGTGTAGTGAGAATCTTGGGGCATGGTGGGGAATCTGTAGCAAGCTACAATTTGGATTGCAGTCTTACCCAGTGTTAGTTGCACCTGGAGAATTTCAGATGCATTGTGTTGGACAACTAACCTGGTGGTGTGAATATCCTTGGTGAATATGGACACTCCTCCACCTTTAGTGTTTCAATCCTGGTTTGGTGGCTGAAAAGTGTGGTAAGAGTTGTAGCCTGGTATTGCAGGGGTGCTTTCTGGAGCCTTGAACCAGGTCTCAGTTACTGCACAGATATCGATGTTCTCCATTTTCAGGAGTGCCTTGGGACGTTTTGATACTGGACGATTTGTCCCTGGACATTTTGACCTCGTACAGTTTGACCTGACAAAATATTACCTTTCCAACTTTTGTTAAATCAAAACTAAAAAAAAAAACATATTTAATAAAGGAAATGGAAAAAATATGAGTTCTGTAGCTATGGTTTAAAAAACAAAAGTATGTACATTATGAAACGAAAATAAGTTTCTTATAAATAACCAATGGAAAAAAAAATTTAAAAAAATTTATATAAAATTCTTTAAATATACATAGTATAACTGTATATAAGTAAGTATTACAATGACATTGAATTAAATATTAGATCAAAAAGAATAATTGATAATGAAGAAAAAGCATGAACTACCTACAAAAGCACATATCACGTTAAACTAAGAAAGGAATTTCCCTGTAATCATTTTATGAAAACACCAATGAAAAGGAGAAATAGCCAGTCAAGTAAACCACAAAAATAGTCACATTAAAATATACATTAAAAGCAAAATATTGAAAAGCAGATAGTAGCCTATAGGCCAATTTATATTCTAATTACTTTTAAGTGACTTTGACTACGTAAGCGAAAGTTACAATTCCCATACAAACATCAAAAAAGAATATAAAATATTCACATATCAAATAAATGTATCATATAAAGAGATGTGACAGAAATAATCTTCAGATAAAAAATAGTTAAATAATTAAGTCCAAAAGAACTATAAGGGCAAGTAAAAACAGAATCCCATGCGATGAAGACATACCAGCAAAATAGAAAATGTAATATACTGTCATCTACTGGATAAAATAACATTAACATTATAAAAACTAAAATATATCTTAAAATCACAGACTATCAGTTTAATTATTGTGTACTACATTAATTAATTAATACAGAAAAAGTAATTATTAAAATTTATTTGGGGTCAATAGTCGGGTGTTGAATCGTCCGGAATCAAATTGCCCGCTAAGTATTCCCATAGACACTAAATGTACATTTAAACCTGAAAGCATTTACAATTGCATTGGGGAAAATCGTCCGGGGGTCACTGCCCTTCTTCATTTTGTAGAGTTGAACTCCCAATTCTAACTTCCTAGGTCCTATCTGTGAGCTAGCTGGCTATCCATGGGGTGACATACAGGGTTGTACCTAACCTCTTGAGCTTGTCAACAATGCCCAAGTGAAGTATTGTGTCAAATGCCTTGGCCAGGTCACGGTAGGGAGTGTGAACCATTTTTCCCTCTCCATTGCTTTGGTGACCTTCTCAAAGAAGTTCACCAGGCTGAGTAGACATGACCTGCCCTTGATGAAACCAAACTGGGTTGTACCCAGTGTTTGGTGGTTCACTAAATCATTATTGATCATTTATATAATAATTCTTTCCATGGCTTTGCATATAAGACTAGTGAGACTTATGGGTTTGTAGTTTCTAGAGTCTTTAGATGGCCCACCTTTTTGCAGAGGGATGACTTTTGCTGTTCTGCATTCATGAGGCACAAAGCTAATTTCGAGGCTACAGTTAAATAACAATTCCAGAAGGTCTGATAGGTCATGTTTCATGCTATTTAGAAGGCATCCTGGGATATTGTCTGGCCCACTGATGCAGTGTTATTGGCTTTAGAACGAGCCTTATGGACCCGTTCCCTAATGATAGCAGGGGGAGTTATATTTGATTGTACTTCTTGAGGGAAGGTTAAGGGGGAAAGAGGGGGGAAATTAGAGTTGAATTTGTCGGCCACTAGGTTTGCTATATTTTCTGGCTCAGTATATGTGGCTCAATTTACAATGAGCTCTGCATACAGTTGTGTATTGCATTTGAGGATGCAGATATAGAATGCCTTGTGGCTGTCCTTGGACTGGGAGACCACATTTACCTCAAATTTGGCTTTGGTAGACTTTATTTCTCCTCTGAGTTGTTTGTTTTGTTTGATGAAAGTATTTTTATCCTGCTGGGTGCTATGCCTCCTAATTTTTGCCATGATTTTCTTCCTTCTGATATACAGCCTATTGATTTTGTGATTCCATCAGGGTGGTCTGTTTTTTGAGTTAGTTCTGTACTTCTTCTTGGTGAGTACACCTGCCCCTATGCAGCTATTAGCATGCTTATATAGGGTTTCTGTGAACAGTTCTGCATTGTTAGCAGTGTACTCATGGTTTATGGGGGGGTTGAAATTTTGCTAGCTTATCACTTAATAGCAGGAAGTTAGCCTTAGAGTAGTTCCTGAATATTCCAGGGTTAGCTGGGGATCCAGGTTTTATTTTTACTTCAAAGGAGACCATTTTGTGTTTTGACCTTACCAGGGAAGACATTACACTAGGGCATGTGCAGCACTCTCCCATATTAGTGAGGACCAGATCCAGTATGGTTGCACCCCTGGTTGGTGTATTGACATTCTGGTCCAAGGAGTTTGTATTTACAAAATCCAGGAATGTCTGTGCCTGTATGTTTGGTGTTGTATAAGATTCCCAGTTAATAGTGGGGTAATTAAAGTCACCCATGAATATGGCATTGGGTTGGATGGCGAACATTTCCAATAAGTTTATATACATTGCATGGGTTTCCTGGATCATGCAGGGGGACCTATAGCTTGCAAGGAAGTGGTACTGGATTTTGCCTATGGTGATTGAACATGGAGTAGCACAAGTGCATTGTCTTGTTTGACTAGCCATGAGGTATATTTATTTTTGATGTAAATCGAGACAAGTCTACTTTTAGTCCCTGTCAGGGCAGTAGCTGGTCTAAATGTGGAAGGCAATATAACCTTGCACTGTCAGTGTGCTGTCCTCGGCTTTAAACCATGTCTCAATGACCACACAGATGTCAGCATTCTCTAGGGTAAAGAAAACTTCTAGGGAGTTGAATTTTTTATTTAGACTCCTAGCATTGAACAGTAATACCTTTAGATTTTCATGATTTTGATTTGCTATGTTGGAAGTACTTTCAGTTTGGCACTGCTGAACAAAGCACAATGGGGAAGATAATGTTTTAGCTAATATTTAAAAGTCTAGAGGGAAGAGGTACAGACCATCCCTGGCAAAGCAGCATGGTTTGTTGACCATCTCCTTCCATGCTGATAAATATTGCACCCCCTTAAAATGACACCAGAAATTAAGCCAATTATTAAAGTCATTCATCTTTTGTTCATATTGTGTCATCATCCTTGGATAAGGTAAAATGCTGCTCAGTGCTAGGTTCATACCATCCTGGAATACATATTCCAAGAGCTCCATGATGTCTCTTTTCTTATAGTCTAGGAAGATACGTCTCAGGTAATTTATTCCCACATGGACTATGACGGAGTCATATGGGTATTTGTGGTCCAATGACCTGAGTGTGTGTGTAATGTGGTGGATCCTAGACCCTGATAAGCAACTGACTATGAGTTTCTCCTTACTTAGCCTAGTGAGAGGGACATCAGTGTGTCTCACGATGGATTCTCCAATGACCAGAATGTTGTTTTGTGTGGTGGCTTGCATTATGCACTTAGACATAGAGGCTTCATGAGATGTGGCTGTATGTGCTGAGGTGTGTGTTGTTTTGATAGAGTGCATTTGGGGCTGTTGAGGGTATTTGTTATGTGTACTTCATCTAGGAGGTCTTTTGGGTTTAAGAACATTACATTTAAGCGCCTCAGCATATGTGGGTCTATACATCTGATTTGAATTGTGTGTGATGGGTGCAGCATGTGTATCACTGACAACCTTATTGACATTAGGAGTGCTTTTATGTGAGAGCTTTGCCTCCAGTGACATTGTGTAAATACATCTTTCACATACCATATCAGTTTGTTTGAGAATTAACTGTTTGCCAGTAAACATGGGGCAATTTCTAAATTGTCTCAGGATGCCTATATCCACCAAGCTGGTAAGAGAAACAGTGGGAAAGTTCATATCCATGGCAACAAACCTTTTTTTATTGATTAGACAGTTGGAGTGAGAATATAAAGTAATGTTAAGAGCGTCCAGTTTGCAACTCTGGGGACAGTGCTTGTGAATGCAAACTAGTCATCCTACGTGCAACTAGGAACTGGTAAAATTTCAATAGTGCTTTTACAGGAAAAATGTCACTCAATGTGTTTTTGTCAATACAGGGCACTGCCAAACACCTGAGGAATCTAATAAATAGACCATGAAAATTAAAGGATGAAGTATTTAGGCAGATATATTGACATTAGAAACAAAGCAAGCAGTACTTACTGAAAAAAAAGTATTAACTTGTCAAGAATGATGAAAAGAGGGGAGTTTTCTGAATGGCTACTGCCTGGCTACTACTAGTGTTGCTCTCACCACAGCTCCACTCTGCTGGGATACAATGCTCCTTTTATTCTACTCTCACCAGAAGCAAAACATTAGCACCAATCCCAGGATGAGCTATAGCCTGTTTGATGATCCACAATCTTGTCCCAGATGATGCAAGGGTCTATAGGTTTGTTGTAGCCTTTTCCTGGTAGATGCCAGACCAATCAGAAATGTCAAGCAGACACTTGCTGCCCAACCAGAAACAATGAATCAATGAACTCTGGTCCTTCTCTCATTAAGAGTAGAATATAAGCACAAGTTCTAATCTTTCACCTATGAAACAGTTATTAGGCTTTCCGGTACTCACAAGTCTGCAGGAAATAATGTCCCTGTGCTCCTTCTCTCACCAGGAAAAAACTGAAGCACTAATCCAAGGATGACTACTGAGAGTCAGAATGTGGGCTCTCTAGTAATTGGTGGTCTTGCAATAGATGTTGCAGATTTTAAAGATAAGATAGAACAATTGAGTTAATATCCTAAGCACTGCAGTGTGCACTATGTTCTTAGATATAAAAGGGAGGTAACTTATGCTTTAGCTGTCTAAATGGAGAGCCACTAATTTTAAAAGAACAAGAAAGATTGAAAAGGAGGTGGGCACTTTGCATTGTGGTTCTATGGAATACAGTGGGATGGCTAATAAATTTATATTGTTGAAGGGAGTGATTTCACAAAATTATAATTTTGTGCTGATTTACAGCAGACACTGAAAGGGTAGACGGATGGAGATATGTAGTCAAATTAATGTAAGGGGCAGGCAACTAGAAAGACAGTTAAGTTTAAGAACACACCACCACGGTGGGAGGGTTTTTTTAAAAAAAAACTTAATTTCTGTGTGACTCACACAGCTGTGGTCTCTTTCCTAGTTTTAATGTGCAATTACAAGCAGAATACAAGTAAAACACAGTGTAAAGAAAACAAATCACAATATACAAAATAGAAGAATGCAAAATACAAGAAAGCAAAAGCAAACTAACCTTTCCCTCACAGCGAGTTGTGGCAGATTCTGGGTGAGCTTTCTAGTATAGCTTTGAAATGTTTTATTTTATTCCTTAAATAGAAGGTTTAGTTCCTAGCTTCACCCTCACTGCACAAGTAATTCAACTTCTGTGTGACTCCTTGAACGACCAGTTCTAATTTCTGTGTGACTCACAAGAAATACAGCTGTGACCTTTTTCCTAGTTTTAATATGCAAATAAAAGCAGAATACAAGTAAAACACAGTATAAAGAAAACAAAATCACAATATACAAAATAGAAGGTGGCAATAAAGTAATACAAAATACAAGATCACCAATCATTTTTTCTTTTATATTTCTGAACAGAGATGATGTGATGATAGGATTGTTTTGCATGATATTTATTTTGTTTAGGACTGGCTGAAATGGCTTACCTGGAATTTAGACATTAACTTCATTGCATCCTCTATTAAGTTGATTAGTGGATGTTTTGCATGATATTTATTTTGTTTAGGACTGGCTGAAATGGCTTACCTGGAAGTTAGACATTAACTTCATTGCATCCTCTATTAAGTTGATTAGTGGATGTTTTGCATGATATTTATTTTGTTTAGGACTGGCTGAAATGGCTTACCTGGAAGTTAGACATTAACTTCATTGCATCCTCTATTAAGTTGATTAGTGGATGTGGTAGCTTTATTCAAGAAAGGGTATTTCTCAGGGGTTAAAACTGAGCTTTTTATGATGCTCCATCTTGGTAGATATTGAAGTTTTCAAGTTTCATTAATTTTGTTAAATCAAGTTATCTGGTAATATACCTTACGTTCTAGGAAATTTAAGCCACACTTCTCCTTAGTACATGATAGTTTGCCTTGATTTAAGGTATGACTTTTGGAATTCCATAGTAAGTTCAAGATATGCATATGTACCTCACCAGACACCTGCAGCAGCTGGGGAGACCTCAGAAGTTTCTCACCAAGAAAAATTAGGGCCTTCAACACATGACCTACACAGACAGACTGAAAGCCTTGTCACTGTACTCTGTATCTTACAAGCTGCTGAGAGTCGACTTGTGCCTGGCCTACAGAGTAGTCTCTGACCCTGCTCCAATGGAAATGCTGCACATCTGTAAGTCAAATGGGGCAAGATTCACTCACTCTAGGGATCTTAAGCCTGCGACATTAACTGAACATGCTAAAGAAACAGATATGTCTCCTAGAGATTGCCACTCCTCTGGAACAAACTCCCAATTCACATAAGGCAGAGCTCCTCAATGGTCCTATTGAAGCATAACACAAGCAACTGGATGGGAGACTGCAAATTTACCGCTGGGGTGTCAACTATGTCCCTCTTGGATAAGGGCAGTCGATGCTGATCATAGACTCGCTCTGCAAATATAGACCATACAACTTGGTTAATAAGGGAACAGGGGTATAACATGGCTTGGCTTATAAAGGCCCTAGGGCCAAAAGCCTAGTAACCTGCTATGAACATGTGAACCTATGAAACATTACATTTGTAGTCATTGTGGCAGAGAGATTTTTAGCAAGAGTAGTCTAGGGAATGCATTTATTTTCATAATGAATAGCAATGTAAGAAGACTGTTCTATTAAGGTACAAGACATTGAACTTGGACAATGTATATTTACATACGTGTTTGAATAAACACATTGTACCCAAAGGTCTAAGGATATTTAAGTATCCGAATAATGTTGTGGAAGGAAATGAATTCCACAAAGAACTTTTTAATATTTTTAACAGTTGCGGCTTAGAGATAGTCCAAGCCATTACTAGAAACAATGACAGGGAAAATCAGTAAAATGAAGGACTTGATTGATATATATAATGAGAAAGTTACCACAGATTTAATTGTTAGTATAGAAACTGAAAAGAAAAGATATTATGACATTAGAACTCAAATTGATAAAAAATGTGAAGATATTATAAAACGTAAATACTAAAAACTTGAATGTGATATCAAAAAATATCAGGAAGGACTACAATACCTAGCACCTCCAGGTACTAGTTATACATTGTTCAGCAAAGGAAAAGTATCAAATTCAAATACTCTGCCCCCCCCCATTATAAAAACAACATGCATACCCTGGAAGCCATAGATAGCCTAGAGCCCAATGAAGGTAATTTTGAACCCCTTCCACGGAGGTCTGAAAGAATCCGTAATAGAAATGAAAATGGGAATAGTAACCATTTTTACAGGGGACAGTACCAACAGAGGGGAGGGGGTACAACAGGAACTGACAGTAGTTCCAGAATTTGATATTACTACCATACAGGGGGATGGTTATGAAGTAGTGAGTCAAGCTGGATTTCATATTTTTAATTATAGTAGTAGAGAAGTGACTCAAGAATTTTTTAATTTATTCACTAAAGGTTTTAAATTTGCACCCAGTCAGAATAGTAATCTGATAAAGTATAATCAGATCCTGCAGATAGACTAGTGGTGGACCGTAGCTGGGATAGCTACTGAAAGTTCAAAAAAATGACACTGGTATATGTAACTTGAGTTGTGTCACTGAAAAAACAGAACGAAAAAAAGATGAAAAACACTCCTTTTGAATCCACGGAAACCTCACTGCTTCGCCGAATTGGCAAGATGTTGAACTAAAGTGTAACAAAGGACTGTTACACACTGATGTTTGGCAGTTCAAAAGTTAAGTAGGACTAAATCTGTTTATATCCCAGGCATATACATTCCTATAACTCTTCCAAATGATGCAAAGTAACTTGAATACAACTCACAACAGTCTGTGTGTTGAGACCACAAAAACCATAAAAAAGTACCTTTGAATGTTTGTAAAAGCTGATGAAATGTTGTAGAGCAAAGGCCTGGTTGCTCAGGAAGTCCTGACTATCCGTTTAGCTTGTAGTAGAGTAAACCCAATCCAATACTTTGTGGTTAGAAAAACACAAGAAGCTTCTATTTGCAAACCCAATAGTTCCAGACTTGCAGGAAGCAAATGAGGCACTAGCACAATGGCTGTATAAACAAACTCTGAAGTTCCAAACTCATAGGAAGCAAAAAAGGCGCTGTTGACTGAAAATAAATCCTTTATTACAACGATAGCATTCCATAAGCACTAGTTGAGCGCTTTCATCTGCACCATCGCAGACTTCATCAGAACTAGTGCAAAACATTTAATTAACTCATTTAAATACAGTTTTTGGCGCCAAAATTTTGTTGCTCAATTTAAAGAAACAGTACTCCATTTGTAACATAACTAATGTTGAACCTATATAAAAAATATAAATCAAAATAATTTATGTATATACATACCAAAATTAGATACAAATGTATATATAATTGTAAATATTGATTTTAAAAATCACTAAAAATAATTATTCTTATGGTATTGTGATTAAAATACTAAAACAGAAATTAAATTCACTATGTGTACTTACATTTCATCAAATATTGCAGCCAAAAATGTTATATATCAAGAATTAAAAATGGTTTTATACTTATAAAATCATTAATACCTGGATTCCTAGTGGAATCTGTTAAAATCTGCCACTTGCTTTCTTTGCAGGCCAGTCTTGTTTTCCAATCCCCTCCAAAAGGAATTTCCTTCACCTCATCTATTATCATAAAGGAGAATGTGTGTCCCTCACCGTATTCCTTGATGTGTCTATATAGGGCATTTTTACTATCCATTTTCCTAATTTTGTAATAATGCTCATAAATACGTTTCTTTAACTCTCTTTCTGTTTTGCCTATGTAATAGGCTGGACATTTTTTACACAGAGCCAGATATACTATGTGCTTGGTGCTGCAATTTCCTCCTATACTCCAAATTTTGCTGTGATTAATGTCATTCAAAACAATATCACTGTTGGTGTTTATATGTGTACATTGTTTGCATCTTCCGCACTTTCTGGTGAAAACCTTGTCTTTATTGTTGTTTCTACCTTTCCCTAACTTGGAATGTTCCAGTAATCGTTTTATGTTGGGACCCGTTTTGTATACTATCTTGGGTTCCTCACCCAAAATGTTTTTGTTGACATCTGATACTGTGATAATGTCCCAATATTTCTTTATAATGTCCTTAATCTTGGTACTGTGAGGTGTAGGTCAGAACACACACTCTACCCATATTTGCTTTCTGCAGATTAGCATTAATCTCTTTGTCAAGACCTAGCAGTGGTTTATATTTTATTCCCCATTGGGATTTGACAAATTCAATGGTGTCACTAATCATGTTGCTGGGATATCCTCTCCTTTCAAATAAATCTGCTAACAGAACCATTTCTCCTTCCATGAATTCTCTAGTTGATGACATTCTAGCACATCTAATGCACTGTCCCTTCATAATATTTTTAAAAATGTGTGGTGGATGTTCACTTCCAAAAAATAGATAATCATTAGAGAATGTGCTTTTTCTATGTATCTTAGATGTAAATCCTTCCTCATTGGAACCTATGAATACATCCAAATATGAAATACCTGAGTTATTTGTTTCATAGGTAAATTTCAAAAAATTGGTAGTTTCGTTGATGTATTCAATAAATTGTGGTATTATCTCATTGGGTCCCTTCCACAGAATGAATATATCGTCCAAAAATCTTACATAAAAGGTGATGTGGCTGGAGAATGCACATTATATATACATTTGTATCTAATTTTGGTATGTATATACATAAATCATTTTGATTTATATTTTTTATATAGGTTCAACATTAGTTATGTTACAAATGGAGTACTGTTTCTTTAAATTGAGCAACAAAATTTTGGCGCCAAAAACTGTATTTAAATGAGTTAATTAAATGTTTTGCACTAGTTCTGATGAAGTCTGCGATGGTGCAGATGAAAGCGCTCAACTAGTGCTTATGGAATGCTATCGTTGTAATAAAGGATTTATTTTCAGTCAACAGCCTTTTTGCTTCCTATGAGTTTGGAACTTCAGAGTTTGTTTATACAGCCATTGTGCTAGTGCCTCATTTGCTTCCTGCAAGTCTGGAACTATTGGGTTTGCAAAGGGAAGCTTCTTGTGTTTTTCTAACCACAAAGTATTGGATTGGGTTTACTCTACTACAAGCTAAACGGATAGTCAGGACTTCCTGAGCAACCAGGCCTTTGCTCTACAACATTTCATCAGCTTTTACAAACATTCAAAGGTACTTTTTTATGGTTTTTGTGGTCTCAACACACAGACTGTTGTGAGTTGTATTCAAGTTACTTTGCATCATTTGGAAGAGTTATAGGAATGTATATGCCTGGGATATAAACAGATTTAGTCCTACTTAACTTTTGAACTGCCAAACATCAGTGTGTAACAGTCCTTTGTTACACTTTAGTTCAACATCTTGCCAATTCGGCGAAGCAGTGAGGTTTCCGTGGATTCAAAAGGAGTGTTTTTCATCTTTTTTTCGTTCTGTTTTTTCAGTGACACAACTCAAGTTACATATACCAGTGTCATTTTTTTGAACTTTCAGTAGCTATCCCAGCTACGGTCCACCACTAGTCTATCTGCAGGATCTGATTATACTTTATCAGTTGTTTGTTCTTGCACAATTTTATTAGTTGCCTTACAGTGATGGCGGAAGCAGTGGTTGGGGCGTCGGCTGTATTGGATGGTGAAGAAATTCTACTTTTAAGGGCTGAAGTAGCCAGATTACACCAAGATGTCAGCAAGCTCACGGAATTAGTCACTTCGATTGTTAAATCTACACATATTAACGGAAACCATGAACGAACATCTTCCCACAAGGATATACCCAGGATTCAGGATAACAGCGAGAATGACTTGATATTGACAGTGGATACCAATGTTGAAATACCCAATGGACAGGGGTGTTTAAATCAAACAGGGTCATCACACAGAACGGGCAATATAGACATGAACCCAAGGGGCGTTGATGACCTTTCGATACCTGAAAAGGACTTTACCTTCGATTTCAGCTTTTTTCATAGCAGAGCTGAAATGGACTATAGAGGGGCTAAGCCGAAACATGCACCCCCCAAAAAAACCTATTCTGCTATGGCATGTATACCCAATACTAAAACTCAATGTACTATACCTAGTAATTCTAACTTGTTACACAATGATAATACTGTGAGAAACAAGAGAGTTACACAAGGAAAACATGTTGATAATAATTATTCCACGTTTAACAAGTTTCTCAAAAATGATTATGCTTTTGATTCATCACACTCTAATGATATGTTTCAACATCATGATAATGTTATTAACAAAAAATATGGGGATGATGATCAAAATGAATCCATCAAAAGTAGTATATACAAAATGGGAAACATTTTAATACAAATACAGAATATTAAAGTTGATAAAGCTTATTTGAAGCAATGCATTAATTCGAAGGTAGTTCCTAAAGGGATTAGGTTTTTCAAACTACCTATGGGCATAGAATACAATGAGATTACAATTTCAGCTTTCAACAGTTTGTTTGATGATTTTGGCATTTGTTATATGAATTTGTTATTGAAGTGTTACGAGGACAAGTTGAATGTACTCATTGATGAAGTAGAGCATGTTAATGAATTTATTTTGCGTAACCCTGCTTTTGAACAGTGGTATGATTTATACCACAAACAATTCCAAATGGCAGAAACCACAGCGGAAAATATTTTCCGAAGGAAAAACAAAAAATTAGAGCGTGATATGGAGCTATATAGAACTTGTAGGGTATATGTTTGGCCACAAGATAGGAAAGAAAGATTAGATGAAGGATATACACATGTAAGAGGTAGAAGACAGGTGGACAGACAGGAAAATTTTCAGGGAGGAAGACACCATCAAAATTATGGAAAAACAAATTATCAGAGCAGCAGAAAATACAAGTAAAATCCAGAATTTGTCAGTCTAGAACGATAGTTGGAGGTTTTACCGTCTCTCCTCCCGCCATTTTAGCCCCATATAGAGAGATTGACGTGGATACATCTTCCTTCAACACCAACAATGGAAATTCAAATAATGGACATTATGAAACTGTGAAAATAGACATACAGGCGGTAGATACAGTAGAATTAGAAAAAGAAAAACCTAGTATCACGCACTATAAAGGCTTCAACGTATACAACTACACAGATGTGCCTATTCATGAAGAATTATGTTCCCTTTTAAGCAAAGGAACCAAATTCATCCCTACACAGAAATTCAATCTTGTAGATCATATCAAAGAAATCAAATTATATAGTCGTAGACTTAACCTGGCTCTATTATTTGAAAAAGGAAAGGATGATGAGGCCACATATATACCTACTGAATTGAAAAGAAAAAGTACATTTATACCTCAGTACAATTCACAAGTGAATGTATTTGAACAAATGATATGTAAAGAACTGTATCTACTCAACCAAGAAATCACAAGAGAATATCGGAAAAAACAGGAATTAACAAAGGACAACATCTCCAAAGAAGAAAGAGCGGTACTGAATGAATATATGTACAAAAAAGACGTAAGAATAATGAAACCCGACAAGGGTGGAGGGGCAGTTATTTATCCCCAAAGAGATTATATCACTGAGATATACCACATTCTACATCATTCTGGGAATTACCAACAGGTTTCAATCAACCAAATTAACCAAGGTTTTAGAAGTATTGATATAGCTTTGGAAGAATACTTAATTGATAACCGCATCACAGAAGAAGTATATAGGTTTCTAAAAGTGGATCATCCAGTGATGGCTTGCATAATAGGAATACCGAAAATTCATAAGTCTCTGACCAAACCACCCTTCAGACCCATCATCTCAGGTTCAAAGTCAAAAACATATAACATAGGAGTAACGATCGATAGATGGACGAAACATATTTATACACATGTACCATTCATCATCAAAGACTCATGGGATTTCTTGAGTAAACTCAGTCCTGACAAATGGATAGAACAATGTACATTCATCACCATTGATGTATGTGACTTATTTTCATGTATTCCTAAGGACGAGGGACTAGAGAGATTTGCCAGGAGTCTTAGAAAGTTTTCCACATTGACCTGGGACAAAATAAATTTAATCATGGATATGATGGGCCTAGTGTTGGATCACAATTATCTTACTTTCGAGGGTGAATTTTTCAGACAAAGCAAGGGAGTTGCTATGGGCGCATCTTGTGCCCCCATATTTGCAAACTTGGTTATGTCTGATTGGGAGAATGAATTCATTACCTACTATGCATTCTCCAGCCACATCACCTTCTATGTAAGATTTTTGGACGATATATTCATTCTGTGGAAGGGACCCAATGAGATAATACCACAATTTATTGAATACATCAACGAAACTACCAATTTTTTGAAATTTACCTATGAAACAAATAACTCAGGTATTTCATATTTGGATGTATTCATAGGTTCCAATGAGGAAGGATTTACATCTAAGATACATAGAAAAAGCACATTCTCTAATGATTATCTATTTTTTGGAAGTGAACATCCACCACACATTTTTAAAAATATTATGAAGGGACAGTGCATTAGATGTGCTAGAATGTCATCAACTAGAGAATTCATGGAAGGAGAAATGGTTCTGTTAGCAGATTTATTTGAAAGGAGAGGATATCCCAGCAACATGATTAGTGACACCATTGAATTTGTCAAATCCCAATGGGGAATAAAATATAAACCACTGCTAGGTCTTGACAAAGAGATTAATGCTAATCTGCAGAAAGCAAATATGGGTAGAGTGTGTGTTCTGACCTACACTCCTCACAGTACCAAGATTAAGGACATTATAAAGAAATATTGGGACATTATCACAGTATCAGATGTCAACAAAAACATTTTGGGTGAGGAACCCAAGATAGTATACAAAACGGGTCCCAACATAAAACGATTACTGGAACATTCCAAGTTAGGGAAAGGTAGAAACAACAATAAAGACAAGGTTTTCACCAGAAAGTGCGGAAGATGCAAACAATGTACACATATAAACACCAACAGTGATATTGTTTTGAATGACATTAATCACAGCAAAATTTGGAGTATAGGAGGAAATTGCAGCACCAAGCACATAGTATATCTGGCTCTGTGTAAAAAATGTCCAGCCTATTACATAGGCAAAACAGAAAGAGAGTTAAAGAAACGTATTTATGAGCATTATTACAAAATTAGGAAAATGGATAGTAAAAATGCCCTATATAGACACATCAAGGAATACGGTGAGGGACACACATTCTCCTTTATGATAATAGATGAGGTGAAGGAAATTCCTTTTGGAGGGGATTGGAAAACAAGACTGGCCTGCAAAGAAAGCAAGTGGCAGATTTTAACAGATTCCACCAGGAATCCAGGTATTAACGATTTTATAAGTATAAAACCATTTTTAATTCTTGATATATAACATTTTTATGGCTGCAATATTTGATGAAATGTAAGTACACATAGTGAATTTAATTTCTGTTTTAGTATTTTAATCACAATACCATACGAATAATTATTTTTAGTGATTTTTAAAATCAATATTTACAATTATATATACATTTGTATCTAATTTTGGTATGTATATACATAAATCATTTTGATTTATATTTTTTATATAGGTTCAACATTAGTTATGTTACAAATGGAGTACTGTTTCTTTAAATTGAGCAACAAAATTTTGGCGCCAAAAACTGTATTTAAATGAGTTAATTAAATGTTTTGCACTAGTTCTGATGAAGTCTGCGATGGTGCAGATGAAAGCGCTCAACTAGTGCTTATGGAATGCTATCGTTGTAATAAAGGATTTATTTTCAGTCAACAGCGCCTTTTTTGCTTCCTATGAGTTTGGAACTTCAGAGTTTGTTTATACAGCCATTGTGCTAGTGCCTCATTTGCTTCCTGCAAGTCTGGAACTATTGGGTTTGCAAAGGGAAGCTTCTTGTGTTTTTCTAACCACAAAGTATTGGATTGGGTTTACTCTACTACAAGCTAAACGGATAGTCAGGACTTCCTGAGCAACCAGGCCTTTGCTCTACAACATTTCATCAGCTTTTACAAACATTCAAAGGTACTTTTTTATGGTTTTTGTGGTCTCAACACACAGACTGTTGTGAGTTGTATTCAAGTTACTTTGCATCATTTGGAAGAGTTATAGGAATGTATATGCCTGGGATATAAACAGATTTAGTCCTACTTAACTTTTGAACTGCCAAACATCAGTGTGTAACAGTCCTTTGTTACACTTTAGTTCAACATCTTGCCAATTCGGCGAAGCAGTGAGGTTTCCGTGGATTCAAAAGGAGTGTTTTTCATCTTTTTTTCGTTCTGTTTTTTCAGTGACACAACTCAAGTTACATATACCAGTGTCATTTTTTTGAACTTTCAGTAGCTATCCCAGCTACGGTCCACCACTAGTCTATCTGCAGGATCTGATTATACTTTATCAGAATAGTAATCTAGCATAGGCTATATTAGATGTGAAGATGTTTGTTATAAAATTAAATCTGGAAAATATGTTTGGAAATAACCCGACTAGAATACAAAATAAAGTACCTAATAAACATAGTACTTTTAATCCTCCCATTCACCCCCAATTAAAACACTTGGAATATAGTATTAAGAAAAAAATTAGGGATAAAATCAGGTTCAATACTAATATATCCAATTTGAAAGAAAAGGAAAAATTATTATTAACCACTTTGAAAGAAGATCCAAATATTAGGATCATGGAACCAGATAAGGGTGTGGGGATCATAATGATGGACAAGATTATCTATGATGGTAAAATGTATTTTATTTTACATAATGTTTCCAGGTACAGTAAAGTATTTATTAATGAAATTAATATCTCGTACAAAAATATAGACTTGGCCCTCAAAGATCTATTTGATCAGGGGGTAAAAGACTATGATACTTATCTGTACTTGGAAAACACTACACCCAGGGTACCCTCTATATTTGGGGTACCCAATGTTCATAAAGATGTCTCTGATCCCCCTTTGAGACCCATTGTAGCATTTGAAGGCTCCAAGATTTCTCCTTTGTCAAAATTTTTGGATTGGAAAATGAAATTATTGTGGGCAAAGACAAATATTTGTTAAAAGATTCTTGGGAGTTTTTAAGGCAGATTACTCCGGATTTGAAGGTAACTAACCTCAAATTCGTGACTACTGATGTAACAGATTTATTTTCTGTTATACCCCATGAGGTAGGGTTAGCTTGGGTAGAGGAGGCCCTTAGAGATGGCTTAAGGACTAGTGAAAATGATGTTTATACTATTCTTGAATTAGCTGAACTTGTTCTGAACAATAATTTCTTATATTTTCAAGGTGAATTTTTTAAACAGGAATCTGGGTTAGCTATAGGGGCCAATTGTGCCCCCACCTATGCTGACACAGTTTTGTCTGTATGGGAGAAACAGCAAGTATGCTAAATATTGGAATTTATACACCAGATTCCTGGATGATATATGCATTTTTGGACTGGTTCAGATGAATTATTAGAAGAATTTATCAGGTATTTAAATCAAAGTACTACATTTTTAAGATTAACACATCAAGTGACAATTAATTATGTTAAGTATTTGGATGTTTCTTTACAAGTGATAGAAAGTGGGTTTAAATCTACTATATATAGGAAACCCACTTTTTCCAACACTTATATTAGATATACCAGTGCCCATCCCTTATATCAAAAAAGAGTATTGTTAAGGGACAGTATGTTCGGGCTTGTCATATGACATCCAATGAAGAGGACTTCATGAGAGAATGTGATTTACTCAAGAAAATGTTTTCAGAGAGGGGATACCCTATTGAACTAATAATTGATATACAAAGGGAAGTGGGTTCCAACAGACAAGGTAAATACAAACCTGTTCTAGGGATGGGACTAATACAAACCAAATTTCAAAATGATAGTCAACAGGAATGTGAAACAGGTCCAGCATATAACAACACTTTTATTACCAACTTCAGTGCCAATGCCTATGCAATTAAAAATATTGTAGAAAGGGAATGGGTTAAATGTAATAAATTCACTGATTTACCTAATCTAAAAGGGAAAACAATTAAAACTGTATTCCGGAAAGGTTACAATATAAAAAATGTATTTGAAAATAACAAACATCCTTCTGTATTTTCTAGTAAACCCAAGGGCACATATAAATGTGGAGCATGCCCTCAATGTAAATACATTATACACAAGCAAAAAATATTTTTGACAGCTAGGAAGAAATGGATAGCAGCATCCAATTATTCAAATTGTAATTCACAGGGGCTAGTATATATTGGCCTATGCAAGGGTTGTGAAGGATTCTACGTAGGGAAAACTGAGAGAACTTTAAAATGCAGAATATATGGACACATGAATGATATTCAGAAGCAAAGTTCTAAACACGCCTTGTACAAACACACACTCCAATGCCCCCAAGCTAAATTCCACTTTTATGTGGTGGAAATGGTTTCTAAATAACTTAGGGGAGGCCCCTGGGAAACTAAATTAGAATTTAGGGAGTCATATTGGCAAGTAATTTTAGAAGCCAACAAGCCTCCGGGCATGAATGACCATATATCCATTGCCCCTTTTATGTGGTGGAAACAGTTTCTAAATAACTTAGGGGAGGCCTCTGGGAAACTAAATTAGAATTTAGGGAGTCATATTGGCAAGTAATTTTAGAAGTCAACAAGCCTCCGGGCATGAATGACCATATATCCATTGCCCCTTTACTTAAACTTAGATCTGCGAAGTTATAGTATATATAATGCCAGTGATATGATATTTGTATATATATTACTTATATTCATAGTATACTTTATTTGCTGAACTCAATTACTGGGAATATGTAGTCCATCCTATTATAAACTCACTATAAAAAAATTTATATACAGTTTAAATGTATTTTATAATATATTTAGCTTTCACATAAAAAATGTTTTAACACAATAGTATTTATTATTTATATTAGTGTAAAGGTTTTTATAGTTAACTGTGTGCATTATTTAATGTTATGGAAATGGTTTCTATTTATGTACATTATTTATTCAAAGTTGCTTGAATCAAGGTTTCTTTAAAAGCCTAATTGATTAATTGAATTGGTATTTCAATTAAGATGTATAAAAAGGAAGCGACAACATGATGTTTTTTTCATATCTGATGAAGTTTGAGTGTTTCTCCTACGAAAATGTTTTGTGGCAGTTAGCAACATTAATATTTTAATTTTCATTGAAAATGTGTTGCGGCAGTTTTCTTTTATACTTCAATAAATTGGATTTTCTACTTGGCGACCTTATCTTTTCCTAGCAGCCTGCATTCATACAGAAAACGTGTAGTGGCAGTTTTCCCAGGCATTTACAACTGTTGAGCAGTCTTTTGTGGTTCGTTCACTGCAACTGGTACCTGTGTTTGTTTAAGAAGACTGAATTGTTACTTTATCTGAATAGATCATTTTTAATATTTTATAGTAGGTGAGATAAGTTAAATGAAAAGAAGGATTTACTGTGTCGTATACGAGTAATGCCAATACATTTCAGGTTTATGGGTAAAGTAGAAACACTGGCCAGAGATGATGAGTTAATAAAGTTAGAAATCATCTGTAGACGACAAGGTGTAGACTCTTCAAGCTTTAGTTTATAATTGATTGACAATGACAAACTATATTGCTTGAGGATTTCAAGTAGGGATTAGCAAGACAAATGGGTTTTCAGTATGCATCAGAATATATCAACAGGAAATGTTATGACAGAAGTCTCAGTCTTGTTACTTTTGACACTTATAAAAATAAAGTAGAAGTCAGGTTCATAGTATAGGTTAAACAGATACTGTGAAAGGTTGCAGCTCTTCCTGATATCAGTAATGAGTTGTGTTGATGAAACAGTTTATTGTTAAAGAAAATTCAAGTAGAACCTTTTTTAAAGGCTAGAGATAGCAGTAGCAAATGAGATGTGCATAGTAGGTTTCAAGTTAGGTAATAATGAATGGAAAATGAATACTTCTTTACTGTGTAAACGCAAGTCAAGCTCCACTCAAGCAACCCATAAGAGTGACTTCAACCTGGTCTGTGATATCAATAGGACTTGGTGGTGGGACAGATTTGTGTCCCAGAGACTCCCCCATCTGTGGAATAGACTCTGTCTCTACGTCAAGCAGAGTACCTCATTATTCCTTTTTAAGTGCAACCTGGAAAACTGTATAGGAAAAAGAAAATACACTCCTTGGATTCCACCTGTGTCCCTGCTGGTCAGGGGTTCTGGGTATTTACTTGTCTAAACATGGGTTAAACTCTTGACTAGGCTTATAAGGGCCTCAGGGCCAATAGCCTAGTACCTCCTATGATCTTATGTTTACAATGTCTGTAATAAACAATAAGGTCCAAACTGTTCTTGTCATCTTGGGTTTAATAGCTATTCTTAAATCCCAGTGGGAAAGTAAAGATTAAACAGGAGGCAAAGTCCTGGAATCTGTTAGTTAGTATGGCGGTCAGTATTTAGATGCCCACAGTGATTAGGTGGATTGGTCTGTAACTTTTAATTGCAGCAGGATTCCAACCATGCTTAAGGATGAATACCATTGTTGAATTGAATAGTTTTGCCAAGGGTAAGGTGGACTGTGACCCCTAATATCATTATAAACTCTAACAGAGTTTGGTCCTATTCTGCTTCTGAATTTCTTTTAGAAGTGTGAAGTTGGGTGGGTTGGGTGGTTGGAATCACATGTAAGTAAATACTATTGTAGGACTCTGTGATATGAATAAGATCAGAATCTGAGTAGATGATTGTCTTTCTTGATTTGAGATATACATTTCTTCAGATTGTCCAACTTGAAAATATTCAGTAGTAGTTTGGAAGTGATTACCCCCTAGCTGGCATATTTGCTGAAGATTTTTTGTTATAGTATGACAGGTGGGTTGAGTAGATAGCCATCAGTTTGTCTTGAGAGTCTTTAATATTTTCAAACTTATTTTAATATTCTTCTTTGTTATGTCAGCTAATGGATAAGACAACTCTATAACTCTGTGTACTCAGTCATCATATACATATAGAAAGAAAAGAAAACAAAATAGGACACTAGCCAGTGTCAACAAGAGAATGGTGATCCCATTTGTACCCAGCACCATAATTAATGACATAATTTTAGGTAACTTAGAGGGAGTTCCAATAAGTAGCTCCAATAAGTAACTCTTTACTACAGTCATCTCAGTTTCATTTAACAACATGTTGTTAACTTCTTTTCAGGAAAAAAGTGTCTAGCACTGTTTCTGTCAGTTTTAGTTTTGTGTATTCAGTGTTTGTCTTTCTTTGTTTTATAACCTCCTATACACTTGCATTTTGCGTACTCATTACACCTGTGTTGCTGCTGGCAATGCGTACTCATTACACCTGTGTTGCTGCTGGCAATGTATCTTCCTTTGAACTGAATCCTCATTTAACACTGAAATAAAATTGTTATATCTTGGTCAACCCCTATCACTGCTCTTTAAAATGCATTCATATCTGCTTCCTGATTTCGAATTTGCAACTACTTATTTTTATGTATCTAACTTTGTTGACCTGGGAGGAGAGCTGATCCAAAAGGACCAGTTTCAGGCTCAGTCCAATTGTAGAACACACAACAAAAGGTGAACTACTTGTAAAAGTATAATTAAGAAGTGATGCATAAAACTTTCTATATATAAGGTAGGTATTTGTACAAAGACATATGAAACAAACAGCAGAACTGTAATCACATGTATATAATCTGTAAAGCATCTATTTTTTGATTATCCCTAAAGCATCTACTACAGCTTCTGATTTTTATGAACAAGTAAATGATGAGATATGTATTTAGCTTGCCAGCATGCTGACTTAGTTTTGTTGGATTTGTTGTTCTTAGGGTCTATTAATATTGACACTTACTACTTTTTGATCACCATCAGACCCTAAAGTTGAATTTTTTTGAATCTTCAAAGTTTATAAAAATGTCAGTGACTCTCCTTTCAGTAAGTCCCGTTGTGTCTGCTAAAAGTAGTAAGACAGAACATAATTTTATCATTTAGATAAATCATTGACTTTAGCTGTGAGTAACACCAATGCTGTCAGTAGAGATATTTGTGATTTCCTTGTGAAATTAAGCAAAGCTGATTTAAGAAAAATGAAGAATGGAATATTTCTCATGATTGCAGACATTACAATGCTTACAATCCTATCCCATTCCACTACTGTTAGCAGTGAAATCATTGTACTAGTGTATTCTTTGTTAGATTCAAAACTGGATAAGAACTTTTTTAACTTTTCAAAATTTGTTTTACAAACACATATCTGATGTTACAGTACAGATGATAATGGCAACCATGTTTGCTATTATGGTTTTATGTGAATGGGAAAATGTATTTTTCATTCAAGCTGATGCTTTGATAAGAATATGTTCATTTGTTGTTTATCTTAAAGTATGGGACTTTAAGTCCAGCAGGTATTAATGTGGAATGTAATTGGAAAGTTTTTTAGTTTAATTGAAAGCAATTATGCAATTAATGATAATTGGTTGTGCTATAAATGCTTGGGTACTTTTTGTGTTTTTTATTCTCCTTTGAAGGCTTTAAGCCAAGGCGCTAGGGATTTTTATTAATTTTTCTACATTGGATCCTGGTTGTGTCGTTTTTCTTGTCTGGCCAGAAGTGGTGGATGTGCTTTGTTGTTGCTAAAGTATCAAACTTAAACTGACTGAGCAGAAATGCTGAATCAGCAACTTATCAAAACTGAAAGAAAACTAAACAAACATACTTTTTTAATGGGGTAAGCCCCCTGCACCCCCTCCCCCTGTTAAATATATATGCCAACTCTGAGATGTCACTAAAGTCTGAAACGGGCAAATTCCCCTTCCCCCACTATACTGGGATCCTTCCTAGAAAAAAGCCAATATATGTCATAAGCTGATTTTCGATCAACTGCACCAGCTTTTTTTCTGTTCAACAAGTTTACCTTTTATTTGTCTTCCAAATAATGTGATTATGTATAGGAGGAATGGGAGGATAATTGATGACCTATTTTTATAATAGTTGGCACAGTGCACTACATAGATTTGACATTTCTGTTTGATTATACCACACAGTTCTTTTCTTCAGACATATACTATAAACCCCCTTTTGGGAATAATTACATACATGTGACTATGTGCACCCCCTTCATATGAGAAAGAATGTTATTAAGGGGCAGGCAGGGAGATTTGCCCAGCTGATTTCAGAAGATATAGAGTTTTCGAAGGAGTTACATGACTTGAAACTTTTATTCTTGAAAGCAAATTACAAGGACACTTTTGTCACTGATATCACTGACGTAGTCAGAAACAACAGAGATGCTGTGGAGGCTATCTTAAATAACAGTGCAAATACAGAACATGATGGCATGTCACATTTTAACTTCAATGAGTTACACAAGATCTTTCCTACTTACATATAGTATTGATAGCAATATTTATTTTATTTATTTATTTTACATTTGTTCACCCGAAAAGGCACTTTTTCAGCAGATGCCCAAGGAGAAAAGCTCCACATAGAAAAATTACAGATACATTTAGATTTTTAGATATGATCAGTATACATACAAATTCCAATAGACATATTTTTACAGTGGTATGCTGCACATCAACAGTTACAGTGGAGAGAACAAGCAAGAAAATAATTTAAAAATAAATGTAATTAATAGATTTGTGGTGTACAGCTGAACTTTAGAACATAGGTGGAATACATGCATAGTACACAGGTGCAGTACATACATTGTGTATTATCCAGTTTTTGTGAGTAAAAGTGAAAACTATTATCAAGTACTCTAGGTTTATTATGTGTAACTTATACGCTTTCACTAGCCTGGGGAGCAGTCATGGCACTGCCAACTTTGCTTGAGATTTTGCCTAATGAGGTTTTTATAGGAGGGTTTGGATGATGTGTTTTGTATGTTAGTGGGGAGAGAGTTCCATTTTTTAGCCACTGAACTACTATATAGCATGTCTCCAAAGCTATCATAGCTGTTGGTGACTTCTAGTAGTAGTTTGCTTGATGATCTAAGAGGCCTTTTGGCTGAGTGATATTGTACTAGTTTTTTGAGGGCAGGACACTTATTGGGGAGGTAATAGATAGAATGACAGAGGCAGAACTGATTGTAGGTTAGGAGGTTGGACAGTTCAAGCCAGTGGGCCTGTCTCAAAGCAGTACAGTGGTGAGTTCTATATGAGCAATTTGCAGCAAAGTGGGCAATTCTGTTATAGCAGGCTTCCATTTTGCTTAGTTGAGTTTTATTGAGATTAGTCAGAATGGGAGATGCATAGAGTAGGGTGGATAGAAGTTGGGACTGAGCAATGGCTGATCTTGTGTTGTTGGTAAGAAATGGTTTGATATGGTAGAGCGACCCCAGTTTGGCATGCACTTTTTTAATAGTTAAGTTGAGATGACTATCAGATTTTAGGTGGGAGTCTATGGTTATTCCCAATAGCTTAGCCTGTGCCACTGGAGCGATTGGAGTAGCATTTGTGGAGTAGATAGTGAACTGACTGCTATCAGTGTTATTGTTAGAACTGGTTATAATCATAAGCTGAGTTTTCTTTGGATTGAGGATAAGTTGGGCTTTGGTAAGGTAGTTTTCAACGTCAGAGAGTGCTAGTTGAGTTGTTTGCAGGAGGGTGGGAATGTTTTGTGCAGCACAGATTAAGGTAGTGTCATCTGCATACTGAATTATAGATGCATGCTGTGTAGAGGTATGGAGGTCATTTGTGAAGACTGTGAATAGTAGTGGTGCCTAAGATAGAACCCTGTGGGAGTCCTATAGTTATGGGCAGCTGAGGAGAGAGAGAATTTTACCATTTCACAGCTTGGTACCTGTCAGTTAAGTAGCTTTGAAACCAGGTAAGAGTGGAATTTGATAGGTGATATTGGTTTAGTTTGTTTGGCAGGATTTGGTGCGAGTCTGTGTCAAATGCTTTGGACATATCCAAAAAAAGAGTTGACACCTGCAGGCCTTCATTTTTGAGACAGTTTACTGCATCTGTGAAGCAGAGGAGGGCTGTAGTGGGACTATGGGCAGGTATGAAACCATGTTGAGTACGTGACAGGATGTTGCTGTCTAGGAGATATTTTAGCACCTGGGTATGGATGCATTTTTCTAGGATTCTGGCCAGGGAGGAGAGTAAAGCAATGGGTCTGTAGTTATTAAGTTCAGTGGAGGTCCCGCCTTTATGTATGGGTGTAACATAGGATATTTTCCAGAGTCTGGGCACATAGTTTTCAACAATTGATCTATTTGTGAGAGTGGAGATTGGGATAGCAATAGCATCTGCTGTGAGTTTCAAGAAATAGCTGGGGAGTAGTCAACTGCTGTTGATGAGGTTTTTAGTTTATAAAGCATGCTTTTGATTAAAGTGGTGGAAACTGTTTTGAGGGTAAAGCTTGTATTAGTGTTATTTGTGTTGGGGGATAGTGAAGTTGGAACCATCCTGTGATACTAAGGATAGAACTGAGTTCACAAAGTGGGAGTTGAGTTGAGGTTTGATGGGAACTTTAGTGTCAGGGGTGGTTGGTTTGGGGGTAGCCTTTTGGGTGGGTTTTAGTTGCTGGTTTACATTTTTCCAAAATTTTTGGGGGTTGTCTTGGTATTTAGTTTGTAATGTCATGTAGTAGGATTTTTTGTCTAGCCTAATGCATTTTTTTGCATGGTTGCACAGTTCTTGGTACTTAGTTAGGCTTTGTGTTTCTTTGGTTGTTTGATAGCAAAGCTGGGCAGTGTCTCTAAACTTGAGAATTTGTTTAGTTTCTTTACTGAGCCAGGGGTTTATAGAGGTTCTAACCTTGATTTTGTGCAATGGAGCAACAGTGTCTAGGTGCTGTAGAAATGTTTTGTTGAAATATGCTACAGCCTGGTCAAGTGGGAGCTTTTTTTAGGAGGGGGGGGTCCAGTCACAGTGACAGAGGAAAGTATTGAGGACCTCAGGAGAGAAGTTTTTTTTGTGTTTCTAGTGGATTTATAGTTAGTGGTTTTGCATATGCTTGTTCTACTACGTATAATATATATTATTTTGTGGTTACTTAAGGTGTCTAGGAGACTGCCTGTGTGGGGATACAATGTGGGGTTCTTAGTTAGGATCCAGTCAAGGATGGATTCCCTTTTAGATTTTTTATCACATCTAGTTTAAATTTGGACTAGCTGCTGGTAGCCATGGAGATTTATTAAATTACTTGGTGGTTCTGATATATAGGTGAACCAGAACCAATCTAGGTTGAAATCCCCCAGAATAAGGGTTTCTCTCTGAGTATGTGGAAGAACACCATGATAAGAAGTCTTCAAGGCTAGCAGGTGTATTGCCAGGTGGAATATTGATCACAATTGTGGTGATGACCTTTTTAGGGTGAAGTTGATGCCTGTGTGGGGGTACAATGTGGTATTGTTAGTTAGGACCCAGTCAAGGATGGATTCCCTTTTAGATTTTTTTTATCACATCTAGTTGGAATTTGGACTAGCTGCTGGTAGCCATGGAGATTTATTAGATTACTTGGTGGTTCTGATATACAGGTGAACCAATCTAGATTGAAATCCCCCAGAATAAGGGTTTATTTTGAGGATGTGGAAGAACACCATGATAAGAAGTCTTCAAGGCTAGCAGGTGTATTACCAGGTGGAATATAGATCATAACTGTGGTGATTACCTTTTTAGGGTGAAGTTGAAGTTGTGAGATAAGTATGTCCCAATTATTGGGGGAGGGGGAGGAGTTTGGTAATTGATGTACAGTTAAGTTGGACTTGTACAGTAAGGCAGTTCCACCCCCTATACAAAGTGGTCTGTCTTGTCTAATGATATTGTAGCCGGTAGGGAGAACGTCTGAGTTAGCTATGTTTTTATTTAGCCAGGTTTCTGTTCAAGCAACTATGTCTCGGGAGTAGTATGCTATTTTGGCCTGGAGTTCAGGTATTTTATTTTTGATACTTCTAATATTAATATTTAGCATTAAAAGATGGTTGGTTTTGCTGCTGTTGTTGATTTGCCCAGGGATGAAGATAGTGGGGGGGGGGTGTTATGTTTTGACATTTGTGTTGGAGCAGTTTGTGTTGGACAGGATGGATTTGGGCCAGTGTTGAGGTGGATGTCCCCACTTATGGTGAGCCTGGTGTTAAAATGGTGATACAGATGTTGGAGTTTGGTGATGAGTGTGAGAAAGTATTGCGTTTTTTTGGAGTAGGAATGATAGCACGTGTTTAGTTCTGAATTTGTCTGTTATGTAGTTCTTGAACAATTTTGGACAGATATTATTGTAATGTGCGGTGTCTGTATATGAGAGTGCATAATATAGTGTTGTGCTACTAAGTTTAGGGGTATTGCTAGAGTGATAACTTGTGGAGTTATAAAGAATTATGAGAAGACAGACTAGACTTAGTTGTGTGATAGTCATGGTTATAAAGTTTAAATTGGTTCTAGGTGGAGGTATGGATAGGAATTATACGGTTGCACTATATGTGGATGGGGAAGTAGTGTGGGGTGATGTAATAATGCCTAGCATGAATGAGGGGCATTGGGAGTATTTTGTGGTGGAGCAAGTGAGTGTGGTGTAATGTGATCTAACTTGAGGAGCTGTGATTGGTGAAGGTGATGTGAGGTTGAGCTGTGGGTGTGGTTGTGATTACTATAAATGCAGAGGGATTGGGGGCAGGAGGGAATTGGGGGCAGGGCAGGGAAGCAGAGGTAGAACCCACCAAGACAAGAGTAATGAGCAGCAAAAAGTAAGTGTTACTTTACAAATCTGAACACTTTAAACAAATTCCAGAGGTCTAATGGCTTACCAGCAAGCAGAATTCAATTGCTACAGCAGCCTGCAGAGCACTTGTGTCCTGGTGAGAGACTAGTAATTTAAAGATGGCCCCATGCTCAGCAGGATTCTAATATAGACTTAATATTGTGGGAGGGGGATTAGCACAAGGGGTGTAAGCCAGGTGGAATGCAAAGAAACCAGTGAAACCAGAGAGGCAATCACTGGAAATCTATCAGTGAAGGCCTCAGAGGGGGTGAGTAATAATTCAAACTCTACCTCTAAAGTGAAGGAGAGAACAGACAGCAAATTTTATTAAGGTTGAGAGTGTGTCTTCATATTGACTTGCTTATTAGTAGCCAGTTTGTGCACAGATTAGAGCAGGGAGATACATTAGCAATGAAGGGGAATGTATAGCGATGCAAATAAACAGGTGGGGCTCAAGTGATACAAACTAAGGCAGAAAGAACTGAGAGGGCTGCTTGATGGTTAATTTAATCACAGAGATCTGATTTAAACATATACTATTTATTGGTCAGTTATGATTACTGCACTAGCTGGGGGGTGGGGGGAGGACACAGGGCCACAATAGTCAGTTTTATTAGCACGCTGAGAACTACTAAGAAACACTCATGTTATAGCTTCACTCTCATAACACATACAAGTAGAATGCCTGAGTGGACTGACCCTGCTCTTGAGGCTCAAAATGTTTATCCTTGTTTAGTTTTGCAATGCTGATTCCTTCTTAGATTGTATGGGTGGGGTGGTAGCCGCAGACTGCCGAGTTGCTTGAGTGTGCTCTGAAGAGAGAGAAAAAAAAGAGGATGAAGCTAGTAGAATGAGACAAAGATAGGTTAAAGGAAGCAAGGAGGAGATAGGAGGGTGTAAAAGATACAAGTCTGGGGATGTGTGGATAAAGCAGGAGAATAGATGCTACTGCTACAGTCTGAGAATGCTTCAACAGTTAACACATCACAGTGCCATAACTTAGTTTGGAAAAACACAAACGGCCAGCAAATAGGTTCCAACGCTTTATTCCATCAAGGAGTGGACATAAAAATGTCCAAATCAACAGTCCAACATCAATTCAAACCGGTTTCGGCATAAAGCCTTCCTCAGTGAAGCTAGTCAATAAAAAGTATATGCCAACCTTGCATAAAGCACACTTTATATATAGTGATACATTATTGGTCAACAAATCATGTTGGTTGTTATAATTTGGTTAACATGAAGCCTTTTACTTTTCATAAATCTACACTTTAAACAAACATCAAAATGGTGTACATTAAACAACACAATCCAATATGGAAATAGTAACAATAATATAGTAAATATTATCGGTAGTTACATGAAAAATATGGGACAAAATTATAAGTGAATATAACTAGATCAATAGTCATACAGACATCCACTAGGTATCAAAAAATAAAAATAAAAATAAAAAGTCTTACTGGATATAATTTAAACCGGTCATGTTAAATTCAAAAAAAGTATATAATGATGAAAAAGGGGGGATATATGGTGTATGCCTGCTGCTTGTCTGAATAAAAAGAAGTTGGACTATATGAGGAAGTATACAGTTAACCACAATATACGGTATAATAATAATAATAATGTATTAAATACTGATAAACATCTGTGAGCCATTAGTGTTGTGTACCAATAGGACAACAACGCCTAGAAGAACTATACTTCATAAGTGATCATTAAGACCTGGAGAAAACAAGGCTCCAAGATGAATTATCCAATATTTTTCTTTAAAGGTGAGTGTATTCTCCTAACCTAGTTGATGGCTTCTGTCCCCCACTATGCGGTCAGTTACAGTAAACATGAAATTAGCTGTAGGATGTTTAAGTGTGTGTTGATATAAGGCATTTGTAGTTTTCTTATTCCTTATATTGCTCCTGTGTTCACCAATCCTAATCCTAAGTGAGCGTGATGTTTTGCCTACATAAAAAGATGAACACTGACTTGTGGCAAGATAAATTACCCAGCTGCTAGCGCAATTCCCAAAGATTCTTAAGTCGTATACTTTACTAGTGTTGGCACTGCTAAACTGTTTGGTTTTGTTAACCTGATTACAGGACATACAATGCCCACATGGAAAAGTGCCCACCAATTCATTTCCACTCATGGTCAATTGTTTATATTTGGCTCCCCCACTGTCATGGTGTTTGTAATGTGAAAAAATAGAGCCCAGTGTTCTACCCCTTCTATATGAGAATTGACACCGATGACCCAGTTGTAGCCTAAGATAGTCATTGGCAAGCAAGATATTCCAATTTTTGTCCACAATGTTTCTATTTATTTGTTTTTATTGATCTAGTTATACTCACTTATATATTTGTCCCATATTTTTCATGTAACTACCGATAATATTTACTATATTATTGTTACTATTTCCATATTGGATTGTGTTGTTTAATGTACACCATTTTGATGTTTGTTTAAAGTGTAGATTTATGAGAAGTAAAGGCTTCATGTTAACCAAATTATAACAACCAACATGATTGGTTGACCAATAATGTATCACTATATATAAAGTGTGCTTTATGCAAGGTTGGCATATACTTTTTACTGACTAGCTTCACTGAGGAAGGCTTTATGCCAAAACCGGTTTGAATTGATGTTGGACTGTTGATTTGGACATTTTTATGTCCACTCCTTGATGGAATAAAGCGTTGGAACCTATTTGCTGGCCGTTTGTGTTTTTTCATGTTTGGTTGGCCGTGCAAGCTCTACGTGAGGGGTATGGTGTTCTTGATGTCGTGTTGATCTCTCTGTGAGCATCGGTTCCTTGCTGTCGGTGGGAGAAGGCTCCTCACTTACAACGTTTACAGAACAACAGAAATTTTTGCCAACGTTTGCTTAAGCAGTCACCTTTTTTGACATCTACACTTTATTTTGGATATATATTTTTTGGCATGGACTTGGGGCAGTGAGAATTGCGATATGTGTACACCAGCGTGGATGTAAGAAGCGTTTTTTTGGAACTATTGAAACGCGCGGTCTTCAAAAATTCAGGTACTGTTGTTGTTTTGGGAATTATACACCATTTGACTACTATTGGGCCAAAAACAGTGGATTTATGTGTTAATTTTGGGGATATCTATGCTTCGTGAATTACGACTATCGTTTACCTAGGACTTTAGTGTAACAGAAGAGTGTTGGGCCTACAATGACGCCTTCTTTGGAACTGTACACACTTAAATTCACATTGGACTATCAGTAGGGGCCAAGAATATTTGATTTATTTGTTATCTTTGGGAAACCTATGTTTTGTGAATTGCGACTATTGTCTACCAAAGACTTCAGTTCATTAATAGCATTCGGGGCTCACAGCAACGTTTTTCCTAGGTACTGTATATAACCTAATCCAAATTGGACAAAAAGGAAAGACTTATTATCCGTATTTTCTATTACATATATTGGGAGATTTCAGCTGGTGAATAATGTATATGATTCATTTGGGTCATTGTTAAAGTATATACAGTTGTAAATCATGGCTGTGTCATTGGATTTTGGATATCTAAACTATTTATGCTGGCTTATGATGATTATTACAATTGTTCATTAGAATTTATGGGACATTCTATGTCTTTTATATGATTCTATGAATTAATATACATGTGCTTTTCAAGTGCCATACTATACAAGCTATATAACCTTTATGAAACATTGCTTTAAGTGGACCAGTTGATTTCTTGTGCTGTATTCACAATATTATGCCATACGCCATTATTTATATGTGTATTTTGATGTTTTTATATATACGCTACATAACGCTTGAAAGTAAACTGCGTTAAACATATTTAGGAGGATTATTAAGAACTACTGAACTTATATTTTTGAGATGATATGTAGTATTATGTCATTTAAGATTCTGACAAGACATTTTGATCCTATACATGTGGCGTCTTATGGCAATGTGTACTTTTTTCTATATATACACACTAAATTACGGTGAAATCTACAGTTAGTATATGTAGATGGTTCTATATCCAGGAGTATCATGAATCACCATTAGAATATATATGTGATACACTTATGCATATATAATACTTTATGTTTTTACATTTAGATTTATATTTGGAACCTCATGGTCTAGTTAATGATCAATACACATCGTCTTTTGTTCTTGGCTAGATGTCAAATTTTGATGGGATATGGTGTTAATTTACTATGTTAAACAGGATATTAAATTGTGATACATTCTAGTTCATGGTGGGTTGTCTTGGTAATTTTGTATTATCCCTTGACAATAACCATCAACTTTCCTGTTTTCTATAGTATATATAATAACTTTTGGTGGACTTATATGTGTAACAACAGTCAGAATGTTGTTGGCTGCGTGGTGAATAATTATATAGGGTGTACTCTATCTTGATATAACAAACCAGTATATATACTATATCTACAATTATGTATGAATATCCAGTAGGACACTATATATTTACTTGATTTTGTCATTTTCAACAAAATATATTGGGTATATGGACATTGTCCCTCCTGCTACTTCATCGTTATACCCTATTGATTGGGGTTTTTGATTTTTATAACCTGCTTATTAGCTCTGTTGAATACATCACACTATATGGGGCTTGAGGTACTGGTATCTAATAGATTAGGTAACTACTTTTAATATTTTATATACTTAACTTTGTATTAGTTGTCTTGACCTAGGCCTTATAATATAACAAGGTATTTTTCTTGTCATTTGCCTTACTCTACCTACAAACGTTCCCTGTCTGTTTTGGTTAATTGAGTATAGTTCATCTTTTGGTGACTCAATATATATGCACAGACCATGGATTTGGATAATATTTTAGAAGGGTTGTGTGCTGATTGGGAGGATATCAAAGTATTTGGGCTTGATTCCATCCCAAGCAACAACATGAACAATGACAACTCTTCTCTTTTACAAGATGAATGCCAGTCAGCTTTCTTTAATTTAGAAAAAGCACTCAAAGGATTACGTGCCAATATATGGCACCTTAGGTTATTTAAAGCCTATTTATTTAAAAAATTAGTTCCCAGGGGACTTCGGATCAGGTTAAAACCAATGGTCAGCAGATCTGAACAGAGGCTGACTGAGGAATGGAATGAGGCTGTACAGGAAGGTTCTATGAGATTGGTAAAAATACTGGCTGGCTATTATGAAAGAGCAATTGACATGAATATAGCAGAAGTCAAGGATCTTAGTACTAAATGTAAACAATTTGAGTCTACCAGTAACTATGTAACCATGGTTACGAACTTATCCAAAGAATTAACTCAATATGATAAGTTAACAAAGGAAAGGAAAATTAAAAAATTCAATAGGGACGTTACTGACTACAGTTGTGGACGTCCCTTTGAAATTCAAAGGTCCGTTAGATTTAAAGACATGGCGTTGGGTAGTGGTAGGGCAGAGACAAGAAAAAGGCCTAGACCTATTCTCAAACATAAAGACCAAATGTATACCAGTACCTCGGGTGAGGAGTCTTCTCTTACCGACAGTGAAGGTGTACCATCAGTGAGTTCACCAGCCAAAAAGAAAAGTAATGTCCCTATCCCTTTAGGAGGAACACCAAACACACAGGTGGGCGTAAACACTCCAAAAGGCCTAGATATGGACTCAATAGATGGGTTGATTCAAGTACTATTGAAATAAATGAGACAGTGTTCAATAATGTTCTTAATCTTTCAAAAATTGTACTAACTTTGGACCAACAAAAGATTTTAAATAAAGGCTTGGGATTTATACCGAGTTTTTTCTGTGATCAATATCAAACTGTTACTGATTTGCTGGAGTTTTGCCGTTGTCTTAACCTCAAAATATTTTTTTCAGACATAGATAACAGCAACTCTCAAAGACCTACTGAATTCCGTTTTCTTAAGTCCACATTTCAACCCCCTGTCAATACCCATGTAGCTGCATTTCAACATGCTGTGCTCAGGGAATTACATTTTCCACCATATACTATGGATATATTACAGGATAACATAAATGAGGTAGAAAGGAAGGCCTTGATGGAATTGAAAAATAATAACAAAATAGCTATCCTTCAGGCGGATAAAGGTGGTGCTGTGGTTATTCTGGATATGGATTATTACATCCAAGAGGGTCTTCGACAATTGTCGGACTCAAAATGTTACATGAATATGGGCATAGATCCTACTCCGACATTCAAAAAGGAGATTGATACATTTTTGCAGAATGCAGTTGACGAAGGGATTATATCATCTAATACAGCCAAACATCTTATGGTTAAGGACCCATGTAAACAAGTACTATATTTATTACCTAAAATACATAAATCTTTGACTTCTCCACCAGGAAGACCAATTGTTTCTGGTCATGGTTCACTGACGGAACCACTATCAGTGTTTCTTACACAACAATTGCAACCACTTCCAGTTCAGGTTAGAGCAAGGATTAAAAACACAACGCAATTTTTGCAGATCGTAGAGGAGACACAAATCAAACTGGATTGGTTACTATGTACACTGGATGTTAAATCTTTATATACAAGCATTCCTCATTGGGCAGGATTACAAGCACTCCAGTTTTGGCTTGATAAGACCAATCTATATCTACCTGGCTTTAATACACTACTCATTTGTATGTCTGAGCATGTTTTAAACAAAAACATTCTATACTTTCAAGGCGAATGCTACTGGCAACTACAGGGCACCGCAATGGGAGCATCTTTTGCTCCCATTTATGCGGACTTGTTTATGGCCTACCTAGAAGAATGTTTGATATACGATACATCACACAATATCTATTTGGTTGAAATGGACATTTGGCGAAGATATCTGGATGATTGCTGGATGGTGTGGCAGATACTGAATATCTCCAAGAATTCGTTGAATACCTCAATAATAATGTGTGGGGTATTGAATTTACTGTCAATAGCAATCTAACATCAATTGAATTCTTGGATGTCACTGTCTATAGAAACCCGGACAATACATTGGGTACCAAGATACATCGGAAATATCCAGAATATAACACACTACTACATGCATCAAGTATGCATCCACGCCACACTGTCCGCAATATTCCAAAATCCCAGTTTCTTCGGATGAAACGTATCAGTTCTTTGTTGGATGATTATGAGGATGCCAGTTTGGACCTCACTAAATGATTTTTGGATAGAGGATATCACCCATTTGATATAACATCAGCTAAAATATACTCGGACAAACAATCTAGAACACAGTTATTGGAATATAAGACTAATAAAGTCAATAAAGCGGATGGCGTCTTGAGATTTGTAACCACATACGGGAGAAACCACCAGATTATTAGAAACATTGTGGACAAAAATTGGAATATCTTGCTTGCCAATGACTATCTTAGGCTACAACTGGGTCATCGGTGTCAATTCTCATATAGAAGGGGTAGAACACTGGGCTCTATTTTTTCACATTACAAACACCATGACAGTGGGGGAGCCAAATATAAACAATTGACCATGAGTGGAAATGAATTGGTGGGCACTTTTCCATGTGGGCATTGTATGTCCTGTAATCAGGTTAACAAAACCAAACAGTTTAGCAGTGCCAACACTAGTAAAGTATACGACTTAAGAATCTTTGGGAATTGCGCTAGCAGCTGGGTAATTTATCTTGCCACATGTCAGTGTTCATCTTTTTATGTAGGCAAAACATCACGCTCACTTAGGATTAGGATTGGTGAACACAGGAGCAATATAAGGAATAAGAAAACTACAAATGCCTTATATCAACACACACTTAAACATCCTACAGCTAATTTCATGTTTACTGTAATTGACCGAATAGTGGGGGACAGAAGCCATCAACTAGGTTGGGAGAATACACTCACCTTTAAAGAAAAATATTGGATAATTCATCTTGGAGCCTTGTTTTCTCCAGGTCTTAATGATCACTTATGAAGTATAGTTCTTCTAGGCGTTGTTGTCCTATTGGTACACAACACTAATGGCTCACAGATGTTTATCAGTATTTAATACATTACTATTATACCGTATATTGTGGTTAACTGTATACTTCCTCATATAGTCCAACTTCTTTTTATTCAGACAAGCAGCAGGCATACACCATATATCCCCCCTTTTTCATCATTATATACTTTTTTTGAATTTAACATGACCGGTTTAAATTATATCCAGTAAGACTTTTTATTTTTATTTTTATTTTTTGATACCTAGTGGATGTCTATATGACTATTGATCTAGTTATATTCACTTATATTTTTGTCCCATATTTTTCATGTAACTACCGATAATATTTACTATATTATTGTTACTATTTCCATATTGGATTGTGTTGTTTAATGTACACCATTTTGATGTTTGTTTAAAGTGTAGATTTATGAGAAGTAAAAGGCTTCATGTTAACCAAATTATAACAACCAACATGATTGGTTGACCAATCATGTATCACTATATATAAAGTGTGCTTTATGCAAGGTTGGCATATACTTGTTACTGACTAGCTTCACTGAGGAAGGCTTTATGCCGAAACCGGTTTGAATTGATGTTGGACTGTTGATTTGGACATTTTTATGTCCACTCCTTGTTGGAATAAAGCATTGGAACCTATTTGCTGTCCGTTTGTGTTTTTTCATGTTTGGTTGGCATGCAAGCTCTACGTGAGGGGTATGGTGTTCTTGATGTCGTGTTGATAACTTAGTTTGGAAACAGGTTAATAAATCATGCACAATACATTTATCAGCCAATTATCCTCTGCATACAAGAAAAAGTAAAATGAACACTTAACAGCACAGCTGAATCAGTAGTAGAGACAACTGCAGTGCTAAATCAGTAAATACTGTTTCTAACTCCAATACTAAGTCAATTAGATTTACATTACAGTTATAACAGCAGTTTTAGTACATCATAGCTGCAGTGGTAGTGTCAGTAAAATACAGTTGCTGAATGTCAGAATCAACCAGTTAAATAAACAAATAAGCAGATCAGTAGTCAAGAATCAGAAAAATGAATACTAGCTGTATAGATCCAAATACAGCAAAAAGTAAGTGTTACTTTACAAATCTGAACTCTTTAAACAAATTCCTGAGGTATAATGGCTTACCAGCAAGCAGAATTCAATTGCTGAAGAGCACTTGTGTCCTGGTGGGAGACTCGTAATTAAAAAAAAAAAAAAAAAAAAAAAGTAAACAAATTTCATAGGTAAGAGGTGATGTAATTTAAAATCACAGCTTGAGCATGATAGTCATTCAGTGATAACAAATAGTCACATTCCTGCCACACAATGAAGTACTTTTAAATGTGGCTTCTGTAAGAATTGTAAACTCATTTATGAGGGACCAATTTTAAATCTGGACAATTTAGGTAGAAATATACTAATTTCAGGTAGATTTAATGATATGAGTTATTTTCTGGTATATTATGCTGACTGCATTACCTGCGGTTCATTTTATATAAGCGAGACTAAGAGATATTTAAATCAATGAATTAGTGAATTGTTACATGCAATTAAATAGAAAAACAACAATAATGCTTTGTTTAAACATTTTGAGCTACAGAACCTTTAATGCTAAGATACGGAAAACAAGGTGGATATTTTAGAATTACAGTGGCAGTTAAAATTTTAAACAAACGTACTCCTGCCTTAACTAAAGTATTGATATTAAATATCTTTCAAAATCCATATGCAGATATTAATGGCATGCAAGTACCAATGAGATTGTGTTTTTGACCCAAAGATATTATTTTTTCAACCAACTTGATTTGCTGCTTGAAATTCTTTTTTTTTTACTCTTGAAATGTGACTGCTTTTTATTGCATAGTTTGGTAATTTTAGTATGGATCTGTTTTATGAGTTATCATTCAGACAAATGTAATTCATTGAGTGTCTATGCATTAAAGAAAGCTATTAAGAAATATTTATCTCTGTTCTTTTGTCTTTTATTTAAGTTTTCATCATATAGATATAGGCTGGCACACTGGTGCAGCAGTTAGCATTGTCACCTCACAGCAAGAGGTTCTCCAGTTCGATGCTGGGCTGGGGTGCCTTCTGTGTGGAGTCTGCATGTTCTCCCTGCATTCACATGGGTTTCCTCCCACATTCCAAACACATGCATTTGGAGCAGTTCTCCTGGGGCCTCCACTGAAAATAGGCTCTGTCCCAGTCGGGCTTTCACAGGTCAACAAATATAAAATAAATTAATAACACTTTTGTTAAGTACATGGGAGCATTGGTGAATATAGGTGTAAAGAGTGTAGGACTTAAAGAGGAAAAGAATGGTTGTAAGTTGATTAGAAACCATTTTGTAGACGGTTCAAAAGAAAGGGGAAGGAGTGGTAAGGAACTTTATACCATATTTTAGCTAGTTGCTTTCTTAAGTCATATAGTTTTTGAAAGTTAATCATTGTTTTCTTTAAAATTGTTGAAGTTATTTCATTGTCATTAAAACAATGACCTTCATAGACTTTAGCCAGGTGTATTTTGAGATTTATTTTCTGAATTATTCACACTAATATATTTCCAGTTGTTAGCACCAAGAACTGAGGATCTGTAATTACTCCATTGTTTGTGTGTCAGATAAAGGTAGAACAAGAGGCTAAGATCTGGGCCAGTAAACTCTTTTTATTGTAAATCTACCTGCAAGGCAAGAGAAGACATTTGGCTTAATAAAGTTTGTATAAGAGCAATCCTGGAACAAGATTAACCCTTTCATATACAGGAAGCCAGTAAGTGTTTTTAAGAACTGAACAGTGGTGCTCAGTTCTTGGGGCAAGATAACTACATCAGCAGATCATGTTTGAGATTGTTTTTAGTCTAAGAAGTATCTTTTTGGAGGCTACAGATCTATTGGGAAGGCCATACCCTAGCTGCACCTTGAATATTCCTTTACCTAAGGCTTGTCTACCTGAGAGAGATAAGAATTGTCAACTTTTCCATGTCCAAAAGAAAGTATTTTATATTGTGGTTCTAGTGATCTTAATATTGTAACCACAAAATCTGGTACTTGAAAGAGGCAGTGATTTGTACTGGGCTCTAGTGGTCATCTAAAATGATCTAGTCAGAGAACACAAGTTGTAGTTTTTGGTATATCCTGAGCAGTATGATGAGTTAAGAATTAGATGTCATGTTGTTAATCAGCAAGTGTTATGAGGTTTTATAGGTTCATAGGTGTGTACTAGGCTAATGGCCCTGGAGCCTTTACAAGCCTAGCCCATAGGATTACCCTGGTATTGTGCCACTCGACCTTAGTTCCCAGTGCCTCTGTTGAGTAGAGCCACTGGAGTGATCCTTGGGGTGAATTTTCTATTTCCCATCCATTCATCAAGATTTCTCTTGAAGAGGCCAGTGAGGTGCTCTGTTTGAAATGTATGAGAAGTCTATTCCATAGCATGGGTAGACTCTGAGTTATAAACCTGTCCCTCCAGCATGTTCTGTTGATTGTAGTAATGAGGTTGAGGTCTCTGGAGCCTGTGGTCTGGAGGGATTGGGATTTCTTTAGATGTAGCATTTCTAACAGAGCTGGGTCAGACATGTCTTTTTGCAGTTGGTCTCTTTTCTAGTATGCAGTAAGGATGAGGATCTGTAGATGATCATGTCTGTGATGTCCCCACTCTGGGCCAGTAATCAAGGAGCCTAAATCCTCACCACTGACACTGGAGAGGGACTTTCACTTGGAATACAAATGGATACACTCAGTATTTACAGATGTAGACCACTCTGCATCTAGCACAATTTCACTTCTGAGCATCCAGGGAACATGCTCAGTTGGGGGGGGGGGGCTGGTTCCTCTCAATATCTGTCCAGACCTTCAGTAAGACTCCCCACTGGCACAGCTTAGAGTTGAGCCCTTAGCTGGTCTTCCAAGCCAAGTCCTCCCACACCCTATCTGTGAACCACTGCTTTGTGTTCCTGCTCCATGTAGCTGACACACACACTCTTTGAGATTTGATTTGCACACACACACACACACCTTGGAAAGGCTGGCTCAGATTTACCTGCTGCATCCCCTTCTGCCCAGTCTACAAGGTAGTTCTCACTGCCACCAGAACCTCTGCCAGCCAAACAGCAAGGCAAGGAGTGGCCAGAGTTATCACCAAATAAATATGTGCAAATATTCTCAAAGATTAAATATTTTTTTCTAAAAGGACCAGCCACAATGAATAATTTAAATATATTTAATAATAAATAATAAAAAATGAAAATACTAAATATCTATTTACAGTAAACACCAGAGTTTCACCACAGGGAATATTAAACATAACACCGATGGAAAGTTTCACATAGTTATAGAAAAAAACAGTATTAACTAGTCTCACTATCTATTCCTGATTGACTAAAAGAAGTACTGTTCCTACTTACTGAATAGAGGAAGGCAAAATGATTTGGGTGAGAGGTCCTTGTTGTCAGATCCAAGACAGAATACAGAATGCTGAGAGCAAACTCCTACTAATATCTAAATATTATGTTTGGCTTACAGAATGACATCACACACATCTGGTCATCTGACTCTGTTTCCCTTGCTACCAGTAACAATAGAAACTGACAGGATTTTAGCACCTATGTGTTACCATACACACAGATAGAGCTTTGCTCAGATGTGGTTCAGCTACTGGAAGTCATAAAACCATAAAATCATTTCACTCTTCCTACAGGAGCTACCAACTATTATCTAGCCCAGACATTGTGACTATGGCTCTATTCAAAACTGTGGGATGACATCTTTATGGCTTAACCCATAAAGTAATTTATTTTCAAAAATATTTTGCAAAGTCAGGTGGATTATGATTAACCTCTTCATTTCCAGTATATGCTGTTACAATGTATACATTTAAACAGTTACAATAATGCATGTGCATTTCTTTTCCTCCCAGCAGGGCACACTGTTGATACATTTTAACACAAGCAAACCTCACAAATACATTTTCAGCCCAAGCATCTGTACAATACAGTTTGATATACAAATGCCATATAATTACTTACAAAATTCCAGCTATCTGTGCTGGCATATATTACAAATCCACTGCCCTATTTCTCCTGGCATAGCTGGCAGTACCTCCTATTGTTGCATCATCCTCTGAAGAGAAGCAGTGCAAGCTATGGATTGCCTGATGGTAGTTTGTTGACATACAGAGAGAAGAATAATACCTCCTTTCAGGAGGAGTATTATAGAAGAGTAATCAGTGCCTGTCTTCATTGAAATATGTTTGACTGGAAAGAAAATTATGGAAACATTGGCAAGATATGTTGCTAATTCCATGAGATTGCATGGTAGTTTGAGGATGATGGCCAGTGTAAGATCTGGTTTCACTTAAATGTTGTTTGTTAGACATAAATACAGTATTTTCTTTGCATATATCTATAAATGCAGTCATAGTAAAGGAGGCCTCTATCTTCATTTTATATTCTACATTTTACATACAGTTTCAATAGAAAGGGATGTTTCAGTGAATGATACAAATGAGCTGAGAGTAGTAACCTTCAATTTAAAATACTTGTTTGTGCCTTTCAGCTTTTCCCAATTAGGGGTCGCCACAGCGGAACTCCGGTCCGCTAATGATTGGCAGTTGATTTTTACATGCCGAGTTACCAGCTCTGACGCACAACCTTCAACGAAGGTACGCCCATTCACGCATGTCTCCATGCAGAAGATGCTCTAGCTGAGAATCGAACCGGACAGCATCTTACTGTGAGGCGACAATGCTATCGCAGCACCATGAAATTAATAATAAAGGAGAAGAATAATTTTACATAAAAGCTAATGATATTATCCTAACCAAATACTCTACTAAATAAAAGTAGCAGCTCTGTCTTGGGATGCTTGCCTGCTATTCTATAAATCTTGTAATGCTTTATAATGTTAAACTGCATATCTTGCAAGTAAAACTTTGATGTCTATTTTAGTTTATTATGTAATTCCTCTAACAATTAATTGCAGACATAAGACAAATATGTTCTTGTTTCTTACCACCTGTGGTATATGAGGCTGTTCTATAATTTCCAAAAACAATATACCAGCTGTGTAGAAAACTGTTTATATATCCTTGGAAATTAATAGGATTGTAATAGAAAATGAGTATTTCAGAGAACAATGGCTTAAGAATAACATATCCTTTAGCAAAACTGTAATTTTCACAAAACCAAATTTTTACATACCGGCTTGTCAGGCCTGATGCACAACTTTCAATGAAGGTACACCCATTCACGCATATCTCCACGCAGAAGAAGCTCTAGCTGAGAATCAAACCAGACAGCATCTTACTGTGAGGTGACAATGCTACCACAGCACCACCACCGCAGGTTTCAATCTAAAATACTGATAAAGATGAAATGTATGAAAAGAATGTGCAGTACATTGCATACAAACAGATCTTGTTTAGATGGTACAAAGCTTGGGAACCAAGGTTAAAGAGGCATGTAGAAGTTAACTTGAGGGAAATTTACAGGGTTTTGGTATTATTAGGAGATATACCTCAGACACAGAGGTCAGTAAGTTAGTTCAGACTGATAAACAGAAAGTCATAGCAGTGCAGTCCACAGACTGTGTGGTATAATCAAATCGAAATGTCAAATCTAATTAGTGTACTCTGCCAACTGTTATAAAAATAGGTCATCAATTATCCTCCCATACATAATCACATTATTTGGAAGACATATAAAAAGTAAACTTGTTGAACAGAAAAAAAAGCTGGTACAGCTGATCAGAAATCAGCTTATGACATATACTGGCTTTTGTTTCCATGCAGGATCCCAGTCCAGTGGAGGGAGAGGAATTTGCCCTTTCCCACTGTAGTGAGATCTCAGTTGGCATATATATTTAACAATGGTTGGGGGTGCAGGGAGTTTGCCCCATTAAAAAAACATATGTTTGTTTAGTTTTGTTTCAGTTTTGATAATTCTGAAGGAACAATTCTGAGTACAGAATTTATGGACAGTGTAACAAGTGTAGAAGCTATGGACATTATAATTCAGTCTATTTCAGTTTATCAGCACTGTTATTTGAGACAGTAAGATTTTATTCAGATATTGCTGACAACTGCCTTTGCTGTATGCTGCTACTACATAATAAACCACCTTTATCAGACTTGGCATCCAGACTTTTTATTCTGAAAGGTACAAGAGGATTGGACACATAAAAGTAAAACTGAGATATTTGGAACTTGTTCATCACAGTTCTGGGTAGTTAAAAGATAATGACATTTATTACAGTTCTTCCAGTTATTTCCAGCATAATACATTTCTTTCAGTTCTTACAGCCAGTCATGCCAAAATCCATTGCGAAAGCCATAGATGTTATTTTAGATATTGTTTTGTCCATTCCAGTTACAATGCGTTCTATTAATATCCATCAGGCTGTTGTGATGCTACAGCCTATGTAGAATCCAACTGGTCTCTTTAGCAATAACTCATGTCTGGGTGTGGGTAATGCTGGATTTACCCATGGTTAGTGTGGTTTGGTCACGAGAGTGAAGCCCGAGTGGCCAAACAAAGCCAACCATGGGTAAATCCAGCATTACCCACACCCAGAAGTGGGTTATTGCTATTATACAATGACATAATTTAAGAAAAAAAATAATTACTTTTCTTAAATAATGGCATTGTATAATGCCTCCTTGCTGCCCTTTCGCAGCTGTCTGGTATTCTGCGGCAGTTCTGATGTACTGCGCATGCGTATCAGAGCTGTGGGCAAAAGCAATGGAGAAAGCAAAATCTCTGTTGCTTTTTACAAACTGTTTCGCTATGTTAAATGGGTTTAACATAGCGAGACAGCTTTAAAAAAAGCAACAGAGAATCTCCATTGCTTTTTTTAAAGCTGTCTTGCTATGTTAAACCCATTTAACATAGCGAGACATAACGGAGAAAGCAATATCTCCGTTTCTTTTTACAAACAGTCTCGCTATGTTAAAGGACTTTAACATAGCGAGACAGCTTTAAAAAAAGCAATGGAGAATCTCCGTTGCTTTTTTTAAAGCTGTCTCGCTATGTTAGACTCGTTTAACATAGCAAGACAGTGCGAAGCAATGGGGATCTTGCATTCTCCGTTGCTGTAAAAAAAGGAGTTATAGTAATGGAAAAAGTCCGGGCGACTGGACCTTTTTCCATTACTATAACTCTGATTTACAACGTGCACGCTGGCCAATCAGCGTGCATGTTTTTGAATATCAATGGGGGGTCATTGTATAATGGAGAATAGTCCCTGGATGGATCTTTAGTCTGAAAGTTGAGTGCAAGCCACTTTTTCAAGTAATTACCAGTGTTGGAAATATGGAAATGGGTGTAAAATCAGAAGAGGAACTAAACTTGTGTTTTAGGAAAAAGGTTTGAATTTAGGTTGTTTCCAATTTTTAAGGAAATTATTGTAGCAGAATGAAATGTTATAGATGTGTTTAAGTGGGCAAATTATATGTTATATACATGCCTTGACAAACCAGGGGTACAATTTTTTGGTTCCTGGGGGCATCATGAAAAATAATGTTATTGATGTTTTTAATGTCCTAAGTAGAGTGTGTGGTGTGTGTGTGTGTGTGTGTGTGTGTGTGTGTGTGTGTGTGTGTGTGTGTGTGTGTGTGTGTGTGTGTGTGTGTGTCTTTTTGAACTGATGGGTTAGCATCTGAGACTTGGAAGTTGAGTAAAATATGGGAAGAGGGCAGCTGATTGAATTCTTTGAGAAATGCTTAAGATGTTATTTATTGTTTTTCTGGTAATTTAGACACACTTCTGGGGAAAGATTATTATTTTTTGCCTTTATATAAAAATTGGTTTGTCTGTATTCAGAACTTTATTGGTTATTTAAAGAGTGTTGTTTTATGGTTTTGACAGCAGTTGGTTTTGTATTTCATATTGCACATTTTTCTAGATTGCATAGTTTAATTTATATTTATATAGAGTCTTTTGAATTGGTCCTTTTCCATATATTTTCAAATTAATTTCTAAGTTCACTAAGGCGTTCAATTGCTTCATTAAAGAAATATGAATTATGAGTAAAAAATGTAATGCTTAATTCACCCAACAACATCAAATCATTTACATCTAAATTTTCAGACAATTGTTTTGAGTGCCTTGTCATGAATTCCTCTTTGCACTCATAGGTTCATAGGTTCATAGGTAGGTACTAGGCTATTGGCCCTATGCCTTATATAAGCCTAGCCAAAAAATGTACCTTGGCTTTCGCCCCCCGAGAAAATTATTTTCCTGTGCCCCTGTTGAGCAGAGCCACAGAAGTGATCCCCAGGGTGAATTTCCCATTTCCCATCCATCATCAAGATTTTTCTTGAAGAGTGCTAATGAGGAGCTCTGACATAGATAGGTAGTCATATTTTCTTTTCTCATTTGAACAGTCTTTTATAATGGTGATTATTATTTCTAAGTTTCTTTGGATATTCTACTTCCCATACCTAGAATTCAGTAAATATTGGCCAATGTGAAAACCTTCTTTTGATATTCCAGTATAACTAAAGATAGTATTCCCTATAGGCAAAAAAGGGTGCAAGATCTTTTGTATAATATTCTTTTTCCGTCATAAGATGACAGTGTCACTTTTCTTGTTAAAAGAAGAGCTTGTTAATATTTCATAATGTTTGTACTGCAGTTTATTTATATTTTCCTGAATTATTGGAATTTTTGTAAAAATGCCATATTTGCTTTTGTTGCTCAAAATATTTAAATATTGCCTTTTTTATATCACTATTGATGACATTAATATTTAAAAATAAACATCTGAGACTTGAAATTCTTTTCAAGTAAATAATGATTTACAACTTTTATTTTCTGGGCATTTTAAATCTTATATTTACATATATGTGTAGGTTTCCCCCTGATTCTGCTAAAGAACTGTGGATGCACAAATATCTTAGCAAACAGGTACATTCACTGTTAAATAAATGTATAAACAAATATGAGAAAACTTGTCTCAATGAAATAAATATACCCACTTCCATGGAAAATGTATTTCCCAGTCTTGATTAGTCAATCTAATCAGACTCATACCTTTCAAACATTAAGTGCTTTAATATCTAGCCTCTGAGATCCCACTCTTGCAGTTTGGTTGTTGTTGTTGTGTCTTTTGGCTTTTCCCAGTTAGGGGTCACCACAGCGGAACTCCGGTCCGCTAATGATTGGTAGTTGATTTTTACATGCCGAGTTACCAGCTCTGACGCACAACCTTCAACGAAGGTACGCCCATTCACGCATGTCTCCATGCAGAAGATGCTCTAGCTGAGAATCGAACCGGACAGCATCTTACTGTGAGGCGACAATGCTACCGCAGCACCATGAAATTAATAATAAAGGAGAAGAATAATTTTACATAAAAGCTAATGATATTATTCTAACCAAATACTCTACTAAATAAAAGTAGCAGCTCTGTCTTGGGATGCTTGCCTGCTATTCTATAAATCTTGTAATGCTTTATAATGTTAAACTGCATATCTTGCAAGTAAAACTTTGATGTCTATTTTAGTTTATTATGTAATTCCTCTAACAATTAATTGCAGACATAAGACAAATATGTTCTTGTTTCTTACCACCTGTGGTATATGAGGCTGTTCTATAATTTCCAAAAACAATATACCAGCTGTGTAGAAAACTGTTTATATATCCTTGGAAATTAATAGGATTGTAATAGAAAATGAGTATTTCAGAGAACAATGGCTTAAGAATAACATATCCTTTAGCAAAACTGTAATTTTCACAAAACCAAATCTTATATATGAAAAAATAACATTTAAGTGTAGACTCGCAGAGCAGCCAGCAAACCATATTCCATCCTGTAAAACTGTATCAAACATGGAATAATGCAAAGACACTGCTGTCCCCAGTGCTCACAGCACCTCATTTTTTATCTTATTTTTGTATATTAACTGCCATTAACTGATATTAACTTGTATACTTAATGTTAATAGATAATCTTACATCACTTCAAGCATTGTCCTTCATGTGCAGACATTTTCATATGCTAATGTAAGACTCAAATAAACATTTCTGCATAATTTCTATATTATTAGAGCTCCTGCACAACACCTCTGTTAGAACATCATTGTTTATTTAGTCAGAATGAAGATCTAGCCATCAGTATGTTCATTGTATTAGGTTTGCACAAAGAAAACAAAGCCTCATCAGTCATGTCAACATTTTTTTTCACTTTTTTTCACATTTAAAAATGTTCTTATAAACATAGCTCAACTTAAATAATACTAACCTCTTTGTAATAATTAATATTTCATCTGAATTAGAATTTTATTTGAAAACTAGCTAATAAACCCAATGAATAACTTCATGCTACTGCTTTCCAGCAGTCTTAATATCTAGTATGCTGCTAACCCCACTCTGTTTATTAGATTAGAATTCATATTCATCTATATGTGCTTCTAATTAAATGCATTCAAGTAAATAATATGCTTGCAAGAGGTCTGGAGCACAGCATGAAAAGTAGGCTCACTTGCTTACACAGTATGCCTTTAAGTACCATTTTTTTCTTGACTTTACACACTTTACCTTAGTGGACTACTTAAATTGTTTTAGTTTTAGATAATAATTCAATTTGAAGTATTATGAAGATTCTAACACAAAATATATCATTCTCTATTTCTCAGACTTTATCTGATATCACCTCAATGTTCACAAGCAAGCATTCAACAAGGTATGAAGCTGCTGAGATAATTCTGAATAAAATTCTATAGTCTTGATAAAGATGTTTAATGTACAAATGTCTGAGTTATTGAAAAAGTTCATCCTTAAAAAATGCCACACTTAACTGATGGTTAAAAATCTTAATACTATAAACAATCCCATCAGAATAAGTTTTGTAATGAAATAATGTCTTATTACTTTATATCAAGTGTAAATAAGAAAAGCAAATGGACAATCAAAATATAAACTCTTTAAGCTGAAATACCATAACATCATTTATTGCTATTCTCTCTCTCTCTCTCTCTCTCTCTCTCTATATATATATATATATATATATATATATATATATATTTGTTTGTGTATATTACATAGCCAAAACCTTCAAATCCTGAAAACCCATAATCGTGAAACTCATAATCCCGAACCAACACTACACACAGAGCAAACACATAAACATACACACAACTTCCCCCCCACAAGCACACAGACAAACCTAGACCACATATAAGCAGGCGGGCAAGCTCCCCCACACCCCCCATGTGGTGGGTTTCACACCCCACACCCCCTACTTATATATACTAACTCCGAGATCCCACAATCAGACACACAAAGGTAAGTCACACCCACACATTTCACAGTCCCTTGCACACGCACATCACAGTCACAACACACACTGACATACACTAAAACCCCTAACCAACACACTTACACATACATACATACCCGAACTAACACCTAACCATTCACAAACTGCAACACCAGAAGCGCTAATTCAAAATCTCCGTACTTCGGGATTTTGAATTTCGCTCTTCTGGTGTTTCGGGATTTCAAGGCTTCGGTGTTATAATTTTGAAATACTGAAATTCGGGATTTCAGTATTTCAAAATTATGAATAGAACCCATATATATATATATATATATATATATATATATATATATAAATATGGGTCTACAACGCCAACAACGAGAACACTGACACTGGAAGATCGACAACGGAGAAGACCGAAAGCTGAGAATCCTGATGCTGAGAACACCTACATGTTAAGGTAAGTGTGTGATAGGGACAGACGTTAGGGTCAGGGTGTGGGTAAGGTAAGTGTGTGATAGTGATGGACATTAGGGTAGGGTGTGGGTCAGGTAAGTGTGCGATAGTGACAGACTTGAGGGTTAGGGGCGGATTAAGTGAGTTAGGGTTAGGGTGCAGGTAAGATAAGTGTGCGATAGTGACAGACTTAAGGGTTAGGGGTGGATTAAGTGAGTTAGGGTTAGGGTGCGGGTAAGGTAACTGTGTGATAGTGACAGACCTTAGGGTTAGGGTTTGGGTTAAGGTTAGTGCATAGATAGTTGTGTATATAAGGTTTAGTGTAGGTTTGTAAGGTTTTTGGTGTGCTTGTGTTGTGTGTGTGTTTTTTGGGAAAGGTATTTGTTTTGTTGATTGTCGGGATTGTGGTTTGTCGGGCATGTGAAGTTTCGTGTTTTTGAAATTTTGGTTTTTTCATGTTGGTTATTTCGTAGTCAGTGTTTTGGTGTGTCTGTGTTATCAGGTAGACCCATATATATATATATATATATATATATATATATATATATATATATATATATGTCTATGTTTCTTGACTGAAATTTCAAAATCTTGAACAACACCTACTTAAGCGAAAGTGCACAACATTGAAAGTGCACTTTCACAAAAGCTGATCGGGGAAAAAAACTACTTTAAACACTTATTTTGCAGGGGCAAAACTCCCCTGCATCCCCCCATGTGGGGAGGCTGTGCCTCCCACACTCCCCTACTTAAATATACTAACTCAGAGATTGCACTACGGTAGGGAAAAGGATATATTTCCTTATCCCTACTGTAATATGCTTCCATGACTTGTTTTTTGTGAAAGTGCACTTTCGATGTAGTGCTTATGTGGGTTTGATCTTCTCTTTGTCGAAAAAGTGTGTTTTTGACAAAGAGAAGTATACCCATATATATATATATATATATATATATATATATATATATATATATATGGAATTAGTTCATAATATTGAAAATTCAAAATATTGAAACCTTTTTATGCAACTCCATGCCCTCTGCTAATATCAACTTGGAAACTGCTGTGGCAAAGGACAAATTCCCCTTTATAATATTTTGAGGTTTCAACATTTTGAGTTTCAGTATTTTGAGTTTTCAATCAAATGAATGGAAACCATACACACACACACACACACACACACACACACACACACACACACACACACACACACACATCTGTGTTGTATATAATTTCATTTAAGCTGATTGGAATAAAATATTGTGTTACCTAATTATACCAGATGCATTGTTCTCCCAATGTGTATATCTTTTAAGAGCTGACATTTTAAAAATAACTGTCTTCCTGTGATTACATAAAAAGCAAACATTAATTCAAACATTTTTGATGAAAATATAACCTAAAAGGTGACATTTATTTATTTGACATTTGTTAACCAGCAATGTCTGACTGAGCTTGTGCTCTTTTTCAGCAGAGGCCCGGGAAGAAAAGCTCCACAAAGTATTACATTCAACATAAAATTTTTACAAACAGTACAGTATACATGAAGTAATACAAATATGCATTATAATGATCAGCTTCCCACTTGTATTATGAGAGTTTAAAAGGTGTTATTTTAAATAAAGGCAATAAAACAATATGTTAAAGTCAATCATATATCTCCAATACATAAGGACTTCACCATTTAGTGGGGAAGTAATGACAATTAACTCAGGGTTTAAGATAAGAATACAAAAAGTACTTTGTATTACTGTATTGGTCTTTTGGCCTGTTTGAAACATCCACATATTTCCAATCATTTTTTCAGCTTGCCTCTTCAGAGAATCAGTATTCCATTGCATTTCTTCATATTTCTTCAGAATATTTTTAGGTTTCATGTAGATAGTTGCTTTTTACGGATTTTGGTTTCTTCTGATAAATGGTTTTGATTCTGGAAACAAATGCAATGTTTATTTTAAAACCTTTATTTTACATATGTTTTAAGAAAGCCATCATGCTTTCCTTTTTCCTTTTTTTCTGAATAGTAGTCATTGTAATATTTTATGTTCCCCTTGTTTAATTGGTAGACCCAAACAAGTTGTTCTTGGTACAAGTTTCTTGTTAAGACGAGGTATAAAACTTCACAATGATGGATCTTGGTGGTGCATTTTCTGAAGAGTGTGGCTTTGTCAGGGTTCTATGTAATATTTCAGGTTCAATTATATTGATAAAACCTTCTGGAGAGTTTAAACATTTTGAAAGCCAAAAATTAAAAAAAAATCAATCATATTTTCTCTTTCTATTTTTTTTGTAATCCATACATTTATATATTATTTCTCCTCTCTTTATTCTCCATGTCATCTATTTTATCCAGTAGCTATTCTCTGTACTTTAAAAGTCTGTATGATGTTCATCCTCTTGAAGTCTTACCTTTGTGTCATTCATAGTATTTTCTGTACTATGTATTTGTAAGTCTATGTGATGATGTGAGGTATTGCCAGCTATGCCAGGAGAAGTAGGGCAGTGGATGCATAACATATACCAGCATAGCTAGCTATAATTTTATAAAGAATTATATGTTATTTGTATATCAAACTGATTTGTACAGCTGCTTATGTTGAAAAATGTATTTGAAAAGCTGCGTGTGCTAAAAATGTTCCAAGACTGGGTCCTGACTGTATTGTAACTGATTAAATATTTATGTTTTAACAGAGGATACTGGAAGAGAAGAGGTTAATCTCAGTCTAGGTAACTTTGAAAAATAGTAAGGAATTAAATTACCTAGTTTAGGCCATAAAGGTTGAATCTTACAGTTCTGATTGCAGCCAGAGACTAAATGTCTGTGCCAGAGAATAGTTTATTAGCTCCTTTAGGAAGGGGGGAGTGTTTTATGGTTTTATAGCTTCCGGATGCTGTAACACATTTCAGAAAAGCTCTGTGTGTATGATAACACATACAGTATGTTCTACATTCTGATTCATTTAATATAATGGGATAGCATGGGAACCAGAACTCTGATAACCAGATGTATGTGATGTCATTCTGTAATCTAGGACAAAAATGATGTTTTAATACCAGATGATAGACAAGTCTCAGAGTGGTCTGTTTTTGTAACCTGACAAGGAAGGACCCCTCATCCACTTCATCTTGCTTTGCTCTAGTAAGTGAACCAGTGAATAGTAATTCTTTAGATCAGTCAGGAAATATAGTGAGTTAAGTACTGTTTTTCTGTATATGTGTCAATCTATTCATCTTTGTTAGGAAATGACTGAAACTCAGGTGTTTATTATAAATAGATATTCTGTATTTTCATGTTCTTTTATTATTTATTATTAGATATATTTTAAAGGCAGCCAAAGTGGTGCAGCGGTTAGCACTGTTTCCTCACAGCAAGATGTTCTCCAGTTCAATCCTTGGCTGGGGTGCCTTCTGTGCGGAGTCTGCATGTCCTCCCTATAGTCACGTGGATTTCCTCCGGGTGCTCCGGTTTTCTCCCACATCCCCAAAACATGCTGTAGGTGGCTTGGATACTCTAAATTGGCCCTAGGTGTGAGTGCATGCATGTGTGTGCCTTCCGTGAAAGGTTGGGAGCCGGGCTGGCAAATTGACACCGTAAAACTCCACTGCCAATCATGAGTGGACAGGTGATCTGCTGTGGTGACCCCTAACCGGGAAAAGCCGAAAGAAGAAGAAGATTAGATATATATTTAACTTTTCATTGTGACTGGTCCTTTAGAGAATATTTTAACCTTTGAGTGTACTCATATCCATCTGGTGACTCTGTGGCCACTCCTGAAAGCCTTACTGAATTGACCAAACACTATAATTTGTATTAATATTAATTTCACTCAGTATAATTGGGTACCCTTGTAAGAGCCCTAGAGTAGCTGGCTTTGGAGTATCTGGTGGCAGTAACTACCTTATATCCTGGGCAGAAGGAGGGCTAGCTACTAAATGTGTGCCAGCCTTCAAATTTCAAAGTGTGTGTGTGTGTGTGTGTGTGTGTCAGCTGCTGGACATGAAGCACTGGTTTCACAGAGAGAGAGAGAGAGAGAGAGAGAGAGAGAGAGAGAGAGAGAGAGAGTGGTGGAGGACTTGGGTTGGACACTCGGCTAAGGACTCAACTCTACAGTTGTGCCAGTGGAGAGTCTTACTGGGGATCTGGAGAGAGGCAGAGAGAGAGGGGAAAAACAGACCCTGGACTGAGTGTGTTCCCTGTGTGCCCTTAAGGGGAAACATGCTTGATGTAGAGAGCTGCATCTGGAAATACTGGGTGTATCCATTTTATGCTCCAAGTGAACATCCCTCTCCAGTGTCAGTGGTGGAGATTCAGACTCCTTGATTACTGGCCCAGAGTGGGGATGTCACAGTCTTGTTTTTGGATTATGTCTCTAAGTAGTTCTACTTGTTGCAATTATCTTTGATTGATACCATATTTTTGTCTAATGTGCCAATTTTAAGTGATACCTCCTGATGTGAGGAAGTTAGATTCTATAAATCTCTTTTCATGCATGATTCTTTAGTGGAAGTTTGATTTCCAGTTACTCATTTTCCAAGTATTTGATGTTCTGCTCCTTTCGGTTCATTATCTTCTTTAGTTGAATTTGACAGGAAATTTCCCTCTTTTTATATTTTTTCTTCTCAGAAAGTACAAAAATGATAAAACTGTATAAAACACTTTCAAATTGGAGTAAAACAGTAATGTTATAAATATATTCCTGTCAAAATATTTCCAAACTGCTGAGAAAAATCAGAGTTCTGCTAACCAATGGCTGTCTTAGCTGCGCTCCCAATATTTATACCTTCCTTCCTTTCCTAACTGTAGTGCATAATATCCTGCTGTTTTCCCTGTTTGACTGACCAAGCTACAATAGTCAGCAGGACAGCTGGACTTCTACAGTTTTATAGGTCTTAGCATACTACTGATTATTTTTTAACAATTGCACAGATGTTGTTTATATGCTCTTTGAATGGTACTTTGGATTACACCATCAACACTTCATCTTTGATTGAACACTATAGCACACTGTATCTCATGTGACTCCATATTATATAAATCATTGATCTTTTTGTATCAAAAGACATAGGTTTAAGTTTTGTTTTATTGCAGTCTATCAGCATTATATAGCCACTTGTACAGGTAAAAATACTATCCAGTGTTGACCGCAAGAGCAAACATTCTTCTACTCTGGAAACTGCTTTCCTGATTTAATGTCATTTACATAAGATGCACAGAAAATGGACCTGTTTTGAACTAGTATCCATGAAATAGATAATAAAAAGGTTAGCATGTAAAATACATATTTGAGGTATTCCTTTTGTCCATTCTGACTTTTCAATACATTATTCTTTTTCTGATAGAAATTTACTAATTTAGTAGATTAGGAATTTAGAAACAAAGATGTTCTGAAGTTTCTTTATTAAAAGCTGGTGATACAATATGTCAGATGTGTTGAACAATCAGTACATATCACATCAACCTACAGTCTTTTGTCCATGGAACCAATGATATTGCAGTGGAGGAGCTGGTTACAAGGGTGATTAATCTGCCTAAACTATGTACGTATTAATAAATGTTGTTGAATCCATTCTCCCCTAGCTCATTGAGTAGCTTTTCAAGCATTAGTCTTTCCATTATTTTATCCATACAGTATAAGAGGCTGCTGGGTCTTTAGTTCTTAACATCACCTCTGTTGCCTTTTTTGATATAACAGTTTTACTACAGCTCTCTTCAGTCTAAAGTGATATAATACTCTTTAAAATGTTCTATAAACATCTCGATAAGGGTAAGAGTCAAATGGGTAAACTCATGCAATATTTTCTAAAGTCATATATTTGATCCCATCTTGACCTACTGGTTTACTTATATTTATTTTTTATAATAAATGAGAATTTGCTAACATCTAACACATTATCAGTAGGAGCATTATTCACAACACCACCAGCATTAACTGTAGGACAAAACATTTACATTGTGTTTTTCAAAAGTTTTAAACTTAGCTACAATTAAACAAATTCTTTCTTCATTGTTAACCACTCTGAAAGACTTCCTAGCTAAAAATCTGTTTCTGTTCTTGCTCAAAACCAGGATAAACTATATCCCTAAATGTGAAAAAAGTACCTATTCATTCCTAATACTTCCTTACTCTCCCTTCTTCACTTACTTCCTTACTGCTATCTGGTTCTCTTCCCTGACTTTCTCTATAGATATGCCATAAGCCTGTTTTTCCCTCACTTCATATTGTAATTCCTATTTTTCCCCTCACTTCATATTGTAATTCCTTTTTGTATTAAGACTAACTTACCTTTCATTTTTCTACAAACTGTTTAAAATTTCTCTAAATATTAAATGATTGTTATTCTTAACCAATTTTTGTATATGTCTGATTTGTTATATAATTATTTAAATTGCAGATTTTTTTTGTTTTATTTTTGAAGATCATTAAATTATTGTTCTTAAAATGGTTTGTAATAATTTGGAGCTTTCTTGGGGCCTCCTCTGAAAATGGGCTTCTACCCAATCGGACTTTCCTGGTAATCAAATGCCAATAAATAAAGAAATAAAATAAAGCTGAACAATGTAGCAGTTACATAAAATATGTATTGCAACTGCTGCTACAGAATCAGATAAAATTGTAGAATATAAGCAAACAGTTTAACTGTATACTTTCAGTATAATATACACAAGCCTTTTAGAAGGGATATGAAAATGACATTAGAAAGTAAAAGCTCAGATTTGATGAAAAATCTTCATACCTTAAAATGAGGATGTTGCATGGACTTCTACTTTCACAACAAACAGAGCTGTAAAATATAATGGCTTAAAAAATTAAGACTTAAAAATGGCCTTTGACCAATAACAAAAATATCCTACTACTTGAAACATGTACCAATGTGTTTTTTTTTATTGTGTAATATTGATGGTGCACCTTTTGGAGTGCACACGTTTGTAAAAAAAAATTGTTTTCATATTAAATAACATAGCATTTAAAAAAATTGCAGTGTTGTTTTTTATCAAATCCCACGGTATATACATACATGTTTATATGTGTTGTCATAAATGTGAGTGTCGGTACTTTTGCAAAGTGGTCTGATTCCAGATTAACTGAGTTCAGCATTTTCATTTATGGTGCTTTTAAAGTTTCTACTTATTAAGCTAGTTATGTGCATCATCTTTTCAAACTCCAGAATATGGGTGCATTGTAATAATTAAAGTCAGAAGATCAGTTATCTCCTGTCTTGGCAGCTTTTAATGTTACACTTACAAGACATTAGCAAAGAGGTGTTTTAATGTAAACTGCAAAATAGCATGTTTAGTCAAAACATTTACTTTCTGCTGGTCTTGTGTTCCAGTAATGTTTGCTAGTTTGTTGACCTGTGCTTCTGTCTGATCACTGTAACACACCAAATGTCTTCAGTTGCAAAGCCATAGTACCAAATCACATTTTCATTAAGGATGTTTAATTATTCTGGAATCAACAGGTCATTTCATGTGTATTATCACATTCCAGGACTGATGCTCCAAACTGTCAGACTTATGTAGTCATCATTCCCCTGTGTGACATTTAAGTTGTCAGTGTTTTTAATTAGTTGTACTATATGTTACTTGCTGTTCTGATATGTGTTAATGATTTAGACATTTTTTGATTTTCTTACACATTCTGCATTGCTCAAATGGGATGTGACTGGACCTATGCTTCTTCAATGACATGAATACATTTTTTTACTGTCAGTACATTTGGTGATGAATAACCTTTATATTCCGTGATATCATTGCACACCATTTGATACATGCTGCTTATAAGGTATATTTAAATATGTTGAAAGTTTTATGATACTCTGCATTGTTTCTGAAATCCATGTGTTGCTTTACAGCACAGACTGTGATATTTTAATTTTACATTTCACCGTTGGTTAAATGCAGAACTTAAAAAGACAGAAAGATTGGTTTGTAAAAATGCTTGAATATATTTTCTTAATTTAATTTTTAGTTATGATTTATAGTGAACTATACACAATGGCCACTTTCCTAAGCTGGCCTTGGAGCACTGATTGTTTGAAATGTATGTAGTAGGTAGGTGCAGATTGCTGGTTTATAAAGAGGCCCTTAGACTATGGATGAATCATAGCTCATTACATGAACTATCAAGCTGTATTGCAAGTCCATTTAAAGTACAAAAAGCCTTTGCTGAGACCATGTTTTTTGCAGATAATAATTGACAATATTAATGGAGTCTCAGAATTGCAAGACAGGGTATCTGGCCATTTTGCTTACAGTTAATAAGGCTTAGGAATAATCATTCAACAGTGCATTAAAGAAAATCCCAGCCAGCAAGACAGCTTTTGGTTTCTTTAAAAGGCAACTCATATTTATTGTACCACACTGTACTATACATACACGTTGAGCTTTTCTTTCTTATGTACTTCTATTCAGGCTGGGAATCAGTCTGATCTTTTATGATCAGTGCCCTGTCCCAGTTAATGCTGTTTTGGGGCTTAACAAATTGCAAAATAATATCAATCACTTAGAGTGATGCAGAAATAACAGCATGGAACATAAGATTCAAATTAAAATTTTTGATTTTGTTTACTTTCCAGGTAGGGTCATACTTTAATAAGTGATTATCACAGCAAGGATTTTTTTTACTGTGTTGGTGACTATGATTTCTCTCCTCTTTGAATTGTAAGCATGGAAAGTGCTTTCAAATCATTGATGTGATTCAGAAGGCAGATACACACTGTATACTAGAAATGCTTCATGAAAGTCAAGAATGCGGATCCTAGACCATGAGATTCAGAAACCAGAAGCAGTTATGTTACACTGTATAAAAGCATACATGGCATGCAACAGATGACATAGTGTAAAGAGATACACACAACCCATGAACATCCACCAAAGAGTGCCCTAGGATCACAATGTCAAATGGCCAAGTTCTTCTTACTTCCATGGCATGCAATAGATGACATAACATAAAGAGATACACACAACCCATGAAGATCTGCCAAAAGAGTGTCCTAGGATCACAATGTCAAATGGCCAATTTCTTCTTACTTCTAATACTTAACAAGTGAGACACCCAGTTTATGCCTCTTGTCCATCCTTCTTCATGCTGCTGACCATTGTAAGGCTACTCATGGTTTACTGCCAAGTGTAAGACAATACCACCACTACTTTTTTTGTACTATAAGTTTATTGCTGCTTGCTGTGGGATTCCACTGGACTTTCTGTACTTGATCCTTTGAATAGCCCATTGTAAGTTAGTAATACTGGCATAACTCTCAACTGTCCCTGTTTTTGCAAAACTTTCCTGATTTTGTGTCATAGCTCCCCCCAGTGAAATTTTTATTTTATGGTAAATCACTGAGGATTACAGTAAGTCAGTTATGCCAGACCTTAGACTTTCATACTTCTTAATATGCAGGAAATGCACATTAATGCAAAACCTGTTGTTGTATTAACTTTTTAAATTAATTAGAGTAATATCTTAAAAAATGTCCATAATTTTGGGTCATTGTCCACAAATTATTTTTGGCTTTGTCCATGAGTTTTGATCAAAGAAGATGAGAGATGCTTACCACTCATTATGAGTACTGACATTATTAAGTATGCCAACGATGATACATTATTGCAAGCTTGATAGCATTGCTATGGTTTATTGGTGCAGCTGCTATATGGTGGGGACATCACATTCACAGTCTCTAAAACAGCATTGGATTGTCCACATGGTTCAATGTTCTGGACAGTGGAATATGGTGCACATTGGACACTTACTGCACTGGGTACACAGGTATGTGATATGTGTTTCAGAATGTTATATCTATCTTCTGTTTTGACTTTAACATATATATATATATATATATATATATATATATATATATATATATATATATCGAGAGAGAGAGCAGAATATGAAGAGTTGTATAAAAGGTTGGACACTAAGGAGGGAGAAAAGGACCTGTACCGATTGGCTAGACAGAGGGACCGAGCTAGTAAAGATGTGCAGCAGGTAAAGGTGATAAAGGATAATGTGGAAAACATACTCACAAGCGAGGAGAGTATGTTGAGCAGATGGAAAGAGTACTTTGAGGGGTTGATGAATGAAGAGAATGAGAGGGAGAGAAGGTTGGATGATGCCCGGATAGTGAATCATGAAGTGCAGTGGATTAGCAAGGAGGAAGTAAGGATAGCTATGTAAAGGATGAAGAACGGAAAGGTTGTTGGTCCAGATGACATACCCGTGGAAGCATGGAGGTGTTTAGGTGAAATGGGAGTGGAGTTTTTAACTAGATTGTTTAATGAAATCTTGGAAAGTGAGAGGATGCCTGAGGAATGGAGGAAAAGTGTTTTGGTACCGATTTTTAAGAATAAAGGTGATGTGCAGAGCTGTAGTAACTACAGTGGGATTAAACTTGATCAGTCACAGCATGAAGTTATGGGAAAGAGTAGTGGAAGCTAGATTAAGAAGGGACGTGATGATTAGTGATCAGCAGTATGATTTCATACCAGGAAAGAGCACTACAGATGCAATGTTTGCTCTGAGAGCATTGGTGAAGAAGTACAGAGAATGTCAGAAGGAGTTGCATTGTGTCTTTGTGGATTTAGAGAAAGCATATGACAAGGTGCCTAGAGAGGATTTGTGGTATTGTATGAGGAAGTCAGGAGTGTCATAGAAGTATGTAAGAGTGGTACAGGATATGTACAAGGGTAGTGTGACAGCAGTGAGGTCTGCGATGGGAGTGACGGATGCGTTTAAGATGAAGGTGGGATTACATCAAGGATCATCTCTGAGCCCTTTCTTATTTTCAGTGGTGATGGACAGGTTGACAGATGAGATCAGACAGGAGTCCCCGTGGACTATGATGTTTGCAGATGACATTTTGATCTGTAGTGTGAGTAGGGAACAGGTAGAGGAGACCCTGGAGAGGAAGAGATATGCTCTAGAGAGAAAAGGAATGAAGGTCAGCAGGACTAAAACAGAATATATGTGTGTGAATGAGAGGGAGGATAGAGGAATGGTGAGGATGCAGGGAGTAGCGGTGGTGAAGGTGGATGAGTTTAAGTACTTGGGATCAACAGTTCAGAGTAATGGTGAGTGTGGAAGAGAGGTGAAGAAGACAGTACGGGCAGGATGAAGTGGGTGGAGAAGAGTGTCAGGAGTGATTTGTGACAGACGAGTATCAGTAAGAGTGAAAGGGAAGGTCTACAAGAGGGTAGTAAGACCAAATATGTTATATGGGTTGGAGACAGTGGCATTGACAAAATGGCAGGAGTCAGAGATTGACGTGGCAGAGTTGAAGATGTTAGGATTTGCACTGGGTGTATTGAGGATGGACAGGATTAGGAACAAGTATATTAGAGGGTCAGCCCAGGTTGGAAGGTTTGGAGACAAAGCCAGAGAGGCAAGATTACGTTGGTTTGGACATGTGCTGTGGAGGGATGCAGAGTATATTGGGAAAAAGATGCTAAGGATGAAGCTGCCAGGTAACAGGAAAAGAGGGAGGCCTAAGATAAGGTTTATGGATGTAGTGAGAGAGGACATGCACGTGGTTAGTCTGACAGAGCAAGATGCAGAGGACAGGAAGAAATGAAAATAGTTGATCTGCTGTGGCAACCCCTAACGGGAGCAGCCGAAAGAAGAATAAAAAGATATATAGCAGAATACCTATTTATCATCTGATTTCTGCTGGGTAAGTGTATAATAGTATAGTAGTATACAGAGCACAGGCAATGTGGCTTACAGCATGCAGGAAGCATTGCATTGCTAGGCATTCACCATGTATCTATAGCTGTGCTCCATATCTCTCATTGTTTGGATTACACTTATTTATAAGGTGTGGAGCTCATGCTGTGGTCATATCTGGTTTGCTTTCTGTCAGCAAACATAATCATAGGTAGACCACATGGTCATCACTGGCATCACATTTGCAGCACACACCCAGCTGGTTTCATTATTATGCTGGTCTGGGGATAAGATTGCATTCAATGTATCTGTTTTTCATATATTGCATTTTATGTTATGCTTACCTTTGTGCTCACATTTATATCTCTGTATAATGTGGTCACATCATGGAACAAAATAAGTAAATATTGGAATATGGGAAATGCAACTTAGCACTTTTGTTGGTTTGCTGTGGACAACAGAACAGGAAATGTTAACTACAGTCTTAACAAAGGCAGCAGAATGCAACAAACTATGCAACAGACTGGGCAAAAAACAGCAATGGGGTGAACAGCAGAGCAAGGTAGACAATTATTTTGGTATGGACAGTACAGAGGATTAAGGTAGTCAGTATACATACTATAGGTAGGGCATCTGAAGAGAAAAAAAAAACTAGAGCAGTAGGCAGCAGACTTACTCTGAGCAGTGAAAAGATTTCACCCTTTACTATGGATATCACAAGAGAGCAAGGTAGGCAATACACTAACTATAGTTAGTGTAAGGCAGGAAAGCTGGAACTAAGCATCTTATAATCAGCAGTGGCTCAGTGGTATGAGCTGTCTGACTAACCTTGGTAACATACATACCTTGAACAGCATGGCTTTGTTGATAAAGCCAATTCTGCATCCACTGCTTTCCTGCCATTTAAGTGGATAGTATCATACTAACTTTGATTGATGGTGCCATCCGCTTCTCTTTAGGTAACATTTACCTTAACTCTGATGTTGATTCACTGCTGTGTAGGTTGTTCCTTTCTTATAAAAGTTCCGATGTTATCTGTGATTTTTCTGATATGCCTACACAATGACAGAAAAAAGATATTTACTAAATGGTGTAGCAGTCTTTAATTCACTTGGATATTGGATAAATAACTACATATTAGGACTTTGCACAGTGAATACTTCACATCATAGTCTTTCTGTAATCTCTTTGAATATATTCACTGGACAGTATCTGAGTAGCATAAGAAGTATTTTAAAATGGCTAATTTGCATGACTGTAATCTCCATACGTTCCTCCTTGTCTGTCTGGTATCTTTATACTTTTTCCAATTCACTCAGCCCATACTAGCCATGACTGGCTACATTTCAAAATTCCTGATTTCTGACATGCTCAAAGACAGCTGCTGGAATTAGAACACTGATTTAAAGTGAGCCTAGACAATTATAGCGTCTCAATGAAACGTAAACATGAAACAATTTAAAATTAACTTATAAAAATGTATCAATAACTGTATTCTCCACATAATTCCAAAACATTTTGTTCACTAAGCAATCATTATGCTGTATCAGAATATAATTTGGCAGAACGTAGCCCATGAGATAGACTCTTAGATCAAAACCAAAAATCTTGCTTCTTAGACTTAGCAGCTGCACTCAAAGCTAGTTTAAGTGTACTTTACAGTACATTACCAGAAACTGTGCATTTGATTGTGAATGGTTATTGTGATTATGCTTTTGTACACACGAAATATTACTTTATAAAGACTATTTATCTGTAGGTTTTGTGAGATATTGCTTTACAAGGATATGTTAGCACTTTGTACAAAATATGCCAAAATACTAAGTTATGAAAAATTTTTTAACCAATATTTTAATGAATGTCTTAATGGCATTGATCATATTTTGTGACAGTATTTTTGCAAGGAGCAAAGCTGCCTGCACTCCCTCTTTTGGGCATCTATGCCTACCCCCCTTATTCCCCTGTTGTGTATTATACGTCTGAAGTAGCATTGCTGTTGCGAGTACAAAAATCGTAACTTTGCCCTCTGTGACCTCAAAGTGGTACTATTTACATAGGAGTATAGGGATGAAGGCAAATATTTTCCAAGAATGTCACTGAAAATAGTTTGATAGGGTATTCTTCCAATTAATTGCTTAAGAGACAGCATGTAGCTTTACTGATATGCAGTGTTTATATTTAATTAGATTTCATTATAACTTTTGAGCCTTAATCATATTAACAAGACAGATGGGCTTTGTCATATTAAGTTCAGAAAGTGGTCTTACATTCACTTAACATAACATCATAGGGTGAAATATAAAAAACATTGCTTAATGAGTTTAAGACCTGATTTTATGAAGAATCAATGCTTGCATTAAATAAACAAAATGTAGAAAACCAAAAGGAGAGCTAACCACAGATGAATGAAGGCAGCTGCAAACAACAGATTAAAACCAAGGTCCAAACGATTTATTTACATCCAACGAGAATACAGAAGTAAGCGCTTTCGCATAGTGAAACCTACGCTTCATCAGACAATTAAAACATGAATACTAAGACCTTATATACTAAAATAAAGCGAGAAAACTACCTAATTAATTAAACAATATTACTATATTGGTTTGTTTGTTTGTGTCTTTCGGCTTTTCCCGGTTAGGGGTCGCCACAGCGGAACTCTGGTCCACTAATGAGTGGTAGTGGATTTTTACGTACCAGGTTACCAGCCCTGATGCACAACTTTCAACGAAGGCACACCCCATTCACGTATGCCTCCACACAGAAGATGCTCTAGCTGAGAATCAAACGGGACAACTATTGGTGATTGCTGAAATAATTAATATTCACTTATTATAATACATTTAAGTAGTGCAAATACAAAGAGTCATCACAGTTCTTTAAAATAACTTTATAGATGGATAGAATATTTTTAACACCTATAGAAGAATTATGTTTTTGTACAAGAGACACCAACAGAAAAAATAGTTTTACCTAAATTTGACATTATTTATACAAATGAATCACAGTTTTATTGCCACTAATACTGGACATTAAATTGTGGAAAACAATCTAAATATTTTGGTATAATAGCAACTAATATAAACCCCATTGTGCAGTGTTTTTTGATTCCATGAAATTATACCTATTTTGAAGGTATGCTTAGATACCACATAGTGCAGGATGCAGGTATAAGTAGGTTGTTTGTCTTTTTGGCTTTTCCTGGTTAGGGGTTGCCACAGAGGAACTCCGGTCCGCTAATGATTGGTAGTCGATTTTTATGGTGCCGAGTTGCTAGCCCGACACCCAACCTTCAGCGAAGACACGCCCATTCATGCATGTCTTTCGGAGGCCACTCGACAGCGGGGAGGACATACAGACTCCACACATAAGTAGGTAGTATTATGTAATTCCCAGACAAACATAGTGAGTCACAGCTAACATAGTTTTTTTTTACTACCTGATAACATTCTTTTGTTCCTGTAGAAGAAGGCATGCCTTGAATTTTGGGTGGACAGGTATACTACACTGTTTGCAGTTCTGCCAAGGTTATCAGTGACATGCAGGGACATGATGTCTTTACTAATGCAAATATTCTCATGAATCCATGTGATAAGCTGATTTCACTTTCTTGTATATACCAACAAATGTCAAGAGAAAATCTTGAACCTCAACATGACAATTACCTGACCTCACAAAAATGTGAAAGCAAAAAGCATTACATACATACATACATACATACAAATATTTCAAGCATGGGCATTAATGTCCTTCTAGCTTGCCAATATACCAAAACACTTGTTCCCATAATAAGTATACAGGCTGTTCTTAAAAATATCTAAACTAGTACTTGCTTTAATATAATTTGGTAGTCTTTGTCAGAGAACCAATTAGTACACTTCTCATTCCTATAGAATCTTCTACAAAGGTTGACAGATGATTCTCTAATACTTTTTGTTAACCCCAAACACTTCCAGAGGTAGTTGTTACTAAATGCCCTATATACTTGAATACGATCTCTTAGATATCTGTAAGAGACACTGTACAAGTTCAGATATTTTAGTCTTTCATAATAACTTAATTTTTCACATCCATGTATACCCTTGGTATATTTCCATTGTACTCCTTCCAGTTTACTCATGCTTGTTTTCTTATAGGGGTTCCATATTGTTATTCCATACTTAAGTTTGGGTCTACTGTAGCTAACAAACAATGACTTCATCATTTTTGATTTCCTAGACTTTATAAATATTTTTGTATAACCTATAGTTTTATAACTATCATTAACCAATTGGTTGATATGATTAGAAAAACTCATAGCTGAATCTACCCATATATCCAGGTCCTTAAATGAGTCTACAGTTTCAATCCCAGTGTGCTGTATTAAATAACAGTGCTGTATTAAATATTCACCTTTCAATTTATGCCTACCAAATCTCATATGCTTAGTTTTGATGCATTTATCAGCATATTATTCTCCTGTGACCAAATGGTCAATTTAGTGAAGGTATTTCGCAGACATGCCTTATCTGTAACACATGTAATCAGTTTACCCAATTTCAAGTTACCTGCATATAGACTGTAGAACACCTCAGATGAAAAAGTTAGGTCTGAAACATACCATCTAAACAAGTAAGGGTCTGGGACAGAGCTCTGTGGGACACCCTGACTGTAACCAAGGTTTTGCTTGTCCAGTTGCTGTATGATACTTGCCATGTCCTATTTGTAATCCATGCAGCTAACCATCTTATCAAGAGTGCATCAATATCTAGTTGCACTAATTTATTGATCAGTGTTATGTGTATGACCCTGTCAAATGCTGCAGTTAAAGCTATATACATTACATCACAACACAATTTTTCATTCATAGCTGTTATTATATTGTTATAGAACATCATGTTACAGGTGGTAATAGATCTATTTTCAACATATGCATGCTGACATATGGTTTCAAGTCCCAACCTATCCAGTTCTGACAATAACGTATCCAGTATTACCTTCTTCATTATTTTTCCACAACATGAAAGTAGACCAAGATTGCTGAATACTTGCATCCAGAATTACAGAGTTGTCAGCGACATTGTCTTGTTTCATAGGGGTTGAATGATCTTTGCAGAAAATAGATGCATCATTTCCTAAATGTGTTCTGTTTGTTCTATGCCTAACATTATTTAGTTCATCAGTCATTAATATATGAAACAACAGCTCTCCAACCCATGCCAGTTGCACAAGTGCAATCATCATCATCATTAAGTCTAGGTTTACTTCTAACAATGGTAAGCAAATCATCCACCTTTTGACACAAAGAATACAAATCACCAGTATTATCAGCTGTTACCTTTAAATATGCATAGCATTTATTACACTGTACAAGATATTTGTGTATTAGCAAATTGTTAATTGCATACTCATTTAAGGAATCCATATTCAGCTTTAAATGAATACAACACTACAAAAAAAAAGATCAAAATCAGTAACCAGAGAATCCAAAGAAAACTTAAATCAAGTTCTATGCCAAAAAAAATCACACCAGCAATATACAACTAAAGTACAGTAAGTTGTTCTGACCATACAAGTTCTACAAGCCAGAAAAAAAGTTGTAATTCCTTCACTATCTCTCGCAGAAGCACTTCTTTTTGACAATAAAGATAAAGAAATCACAAACCAAGATGGGATTGTTTAGGTTTGCTCAGGATTTTTCTCTCTGCAGTCTGTGTAAATTTATAGCTGTCCAAGCCCGTTGGGGTGGCTAGAGTTTGCCTGTCTAAAAGTATCCCTGTCTAACAACCAACAGTGAAATTAATGGTTAAACAACACAATATGAGTCAAAGTAAGTCTTGTTAACAAGCAGTCCCTTCCTACCTACTAACAGTGATAACAAATAGAATATAAATTCAAATAAAACTTCTCTTACCAATCAACTCCACAGTAAGTCACAAACCAAGAAAGGATTGTTTAGATCTTGACACACATAATAGCAAAAATGACCTAAACACCCCTTCCTACTACCAATGAACAAAAAAGGTGTTTTTTGTAGGAAGCTGCAAACTTGATGGTGGGGTAATTCCCCTCAAACTTGTATATAGAAAAACTGCATGGTGCCATAAAGTGAAAGAACAGAGAAATCTCCCTGAAAAAAAGGAATCACTGTTGGCAAAACAAAAAACCTGCACTGGCAGGGATTTCCTACAATGACACAGCCATGCTACTAAAAGTACTCATCTCTTCACAGACACAATAGTACGGTCACAAAACTATTCAACTGTACAAGATTCAAACAAATCTGGGATTTGGAATATTGTGCATTTGGCATTTATTACACCACTATAGATATGCAAGTCAGTTACATGTTTGAGAATTGGCACAACACCCATAAATAAATATATGTGTATATTTTATATATAGCTATGTATCTATCTATATATCGATAGATATAATATATAGATAGATATACATAATATATATGTGTATATATATATATATATATATATCTATATATATATATATATATATATATATAAATAAATATATATTTATAGTATGAGTGACTCAAACACTGAATACAAAAAAAATCATTTTAGATAAAATCTACACTTTATTCACCTGCTTTTACTATAATTGTGTTCTTCCTGCTTTATTACCTTATTTTGCTTTGCTGCTTTCTCTTAAGTGTTCAAGTGCTTTTATTCTGCTGCATCTATTACTGCTTGTTAGTAGCCTGATTACATTTGTTTGTTATTCTAAGCCTCTTAGTTTTGGTTTTAGCACTTGGGCTTCAGGCCAGTTATTCACTTTTAAGAAGGTTTTTGTGGTCTACACTCTGGTGGGCAAACCCTTATCAAAACTTCGCTGCATAAGTCCGTCCAAGTTTTCAGAACACTATGTCTGAACAATTCTCATCAAATTTTCCTGCCAGCCTGGTCGACATGGGCATACTGAGACAGTGTAGCAACTGTCTCACATTCATTGACAACCCATTTCTCCTAGCACATAATTCTTCTACTTGTGAGAAATGCATCTACTTCAGTAACCTGGAATCCATGGTCTCACACACCACATTCAGTACTCCTGACAAAGAGGAGATTGCCAGCACAAACACCACACCACCCACATCACATAGCCAAGCACAACACACACACACCTATGCAATGGTCCTCAAACAAAAATTTAGCTAAACAGTTGAGACCTTCAAAACACACTCACAAACATTCCACACACAACACTAAACACATCACAGACAGCAGACAACACACCAGTGTCTCAAAAAGACAGCCCATAAGGCATAACAATAAACCAAAACAGCCCATAAGGCATAACAATAAACCAAACATACTAGTCATTGACATCTCAATCGTGAGATACAATGATGCCCCCCTCACAAGGCTCGACAAGGAGAAGGTCACAGTCAGTTCTCTGTCAGGTGCCGGAACCTGCCACATCACGCACTCACTTAAGTCTCCCCACAGCAGGTAAAAGTATGACTCTCATTGTTCGTGTTGGTGTGAATGACTTGAGATGTACCTCCCTGGACTATATGAAGAGAGACATGACTGAGCTCTCAAAGCATGTGTCCCAGGCATGTATGACCCTAGCCCTAAGCAGTATTTTACCTTCACCAAGAATTATACCACAATACCAACAAAATGTAATTGACTTCAGCAATTGGCTTAGTTTCTGGTGTCATTCGAAGAGGATCCAGTATCTGTCTGCTGACAGGCTTCGATGCTTTTCCAGAGATGGCCTCCACCTGTCACTTCTGGAATTCTGGATTCTGGTCAAGGTGCTTCCCTCCCCCATTGTGCCTTTTTTAGGCAATGTCCCAAAGACAAATCTTACAACATAAAAAAGGCAATTGAAGGTCATGCTGCTTAACTCTAGGAGCCTTAATTTGAAAATGCACTCACTGGAGGCTCTCCTCACACCGGAAAATGCCAACATCTTGCAGTACCAGAAACTTGGTTCAAGGCTGTGGACAGAACCCCTGCCTTGCCAGGCTATACCTCATTCCACACATTCTGACCTTAAAATGAGGTTGGGAAGCCTAAAGGTGGTATAGTCTCTAGCTTCATTAAAGACAAGCACACCTCCAGACTGGTTTGCCAGCATGACACACTAGAACAACTTCAGGTGCAACTGACAGTTGGCAAGACACCCATCCAAGTTATACCAGCTATAGACTCCCCTCCATGACTCAGGACACCCCGTCCTCATACCTGGACCTACTTGACTCCATCAAGGTACCCTCTAACACCCTGATCCTTGGTGACTTCAACTACTCCACCATAGACTGGGTGAACTATTACTGCACTAATGCACTCCCCTGATGATTCCTTGACTTCATCAGTTCTAACACACTGGAGCAGCTCATCTCATCTCCCACAAGGGGAGATAACATTCTGGACTTGGTTCTCACCAACATGAGTGACTGCTGCACCACTCAAATAGTAAGTTCTTCCCTGGTGAGATCAGACCATTGGTCTGTCTCATTCAAAGTTTCTATCCTGCCCCCCCTCCCCCCAGCTGTAACCAGGCTAAATTTTTTTTTTAAAAGCTGACTACAACCTCCTAGAGGAGGGTATCAGTAGCTTCACACCACCGTCCCCCCTCAGATGATGTAGACAATTATGCTGACCAGTATGCCATTTCAGTATATAAGCACCTGTTCATCTCCATAGACTCAGCCATACCCACCAGAACTAAAACCTGCTCCTCAAGGAAACAGAAACCCATCTGGTGGACATCCTCTATCAACAGGCTTTACAACAAAAGGAAGAAACTGTCCTTGACCCCACCCAGTTATAATTCATCAAGGGTAGATTTTGCCTGTTGAACCTGGTTGACGTTTTTGAAATTTTCACCAATGACCTGGATGAGGGTAAGTCAGTACATACAGCTTCCCTGACTTGGCCAAAGCCTTTGACACAATCTCTCACTCAGGCATCATGGAAAAGTAAACACAACTTGGCACAAATCCCTATCTCATCATGTGGATGGCCAACTGGCTCACCAATAGGACCCAAAAGGTCAAAATAAGCACCTCCATCTCCAACAGCAACCCTGTCACTAGTGATTCTCCCTAGGGAGCTGTCTTAGGACCCCTGCTGTTTGTCATCTACTTCTCAGAGGTCCAGGCAATGAAAAAAGGGCTGTGGCTGACCAAGTTTGCAGACTACTGTAAGTTGGGTGCTGCCATTGACTCTCCAAATGATGTTAACATACTACAACATTGTATCACAGCAACAAATGTCTAGTGCCAAATTCATGGCCTTATGTTAAACACAAAAAATGTATTATCATACCATTTGGGAAAAACATGGCCCCTACTGGTTACCACATCAACAGCAACCCCCTAGGTCCACAACCTGTGGTGAGAGACCTGGGTACACAGGTTGACAACAATCTCACATTCGAACATCATGTAGCAGCAGTGGTCAGAAAAGCCTTTTACTTGGTTCATCTCATAAGTAAAGGGGTTGCATCCAGAAAAAAGGAGGTTATTACCTCTCTGTACTCCTCCCTCATTAGGACAATAATTGAGTACAATGCCCAGTTTGGTATATACCTCTTCAAACACCTGCACCAGGTGGAAAGGCCACAGAAATACCTCACAAAGAGAATCCATGGCCTCCAACACCTGTCCTATGTGGACAGGCTCAAATCACTATCACGCTACTCGGTATTGTACAGATTGCTTAGAGGTGATCTGTGTTTCACTTACAAGGCAATCTTGGACCTCCCCACTAGAGATGCTCCAGATCTGAAAGTCTAACTCCTTGCGCATTACCCACTCAAAAGGCCTAAATCTAATATGAGACATTAACAAAACCTGGTGGAGAGACGGGTATGTCTCCCAAAGGCTGCCCTGTCTCTGGAACAGACTTCTCATACATGACAAACAGAGTATGTCGCTGACCCTCTTCAAGCACAACTTTGATGAGTGGATGGGAAACCACAAATTTGTCCCAGGGGTTCCACCTGTGTCCCTCATTGGCAGGGGTGACAGGTGCTGACTGAGGTTTCTTTTCTGGTGATAAACTCTTGGCTTGGCTTGTAAGGGCCCCAGGACCATTA
>NC_056733.1:1479964651-1479992151 GCF_019279795.1 Protopterus annectens | reverse complement strand
ATATATGTTTCTTCCATTAAAAACACTTTTGACAAGTTGTCCTGGCCTTTTCTTTTCTCTTTCCTCAAAAGAATGTGTTTTCCTGGCATATTTATTAATATTAAAGACAACAAAACCAATTGCCACTTGTGTAAGAAAAGATCAAGAATCTCAGCATGACATAAGATGAGCGAAACATTATTGCCAAAACCAAAATAAAAAAAGTCACTGATAATAATAATAATAGTAATAATACTAATAATACCAAATTATTAATTACTATTGATTGTTAGTTAAACACATTCATCTGAACATATCCAGCAATGGAATTCGTAAGTATTCCATGACAACATTGCAGCAGTGACTAAACTCAAAGAAACTACTGCTCAATGACAAAAAAAGTCCATGTTATTTGAGTCCCTTAAAAGATTATATAAATCACCCATTCCTTTCATATCCTTGACTGTTATAAAAATCCCACTGAAACCAGCACCAGCAGCATCTTCTTTAAGTAGTTGGGGATCTGGCAAGACTAATCACCAAACTTCCATGAGAAAAGTTAAGAGTCAAGATTGGCAGGCTATTCTTCTGGGCCAGTAAAATATCTCAATTGCTTTTGCATCCAGCAAGGGCGCTTTAGGAAAAGGCATCCCCCTTGCGCAACGTAAGTATGATCTTCACCTTGCTTGCATATACCTTTGTGTAAAACACTGTCATCCTTAAGACAATCTCTAGTAAAATATGTCAGTTCATATGTAACTCCCCCGGTCAAGTCTTCTTCAGAAGGCTCATCCTTGATCCTTTCCTCTCTCTCTTTTCCTAACGTTTTACTGCGTCTGAGAATCCAAGAGAGGCCTGGTCCATACCTACAAAACTTTTCTTCAGACTACCCTCTATTAGCCATAACTTCTCTGAACTGGTCCAAAGACTACAGTAGTCACTTCCTCCTGATGTAACTGTTCACAAGACTACTCTGTGTTCAGAGCAGAGTTCAAGCAATACTTACTAAAATAGTTTGAATGCAGCTGTCCATCTAAGAGACACATCCTTTAAACCAATATCTTCATGTTGCCTACTATCTTTACATCCCACACCCTGATCCAGCTGAATGACTCACTCATCTTAAACTGTGATTAAGCTTACCACAGCATTACTGCTCTAAACTAGCTATGCATATTCTAGTCCCCTATCTCATCTTACTGGTCTCTGTTAGCTTCCATAACCTAGTTACTACTGCCTATATCTCCACCACTCCTATTCCTCCTACTTTAGCTCTGTTCTCCCTTTTCTGTTCCAGTTAAGTAACTGAACATATGTTTGGTTTGTTAGATCATATATGCATATATTGTTTGTCAGATTTTCTATGCTTACTCATAATTAAAAAAACAAAATAATGAACTAAATAATTAAGCAAATAAATGTATACGTTAAAAAAGCTAAATTTCTTGACATACTCTTCATTTTAAGAAAGATGTTCTTTGATGTTCAGTAGGAATTGGGCCTCAAAATCCATTAAATGGCTTAGAGTATATTTATGTGTTAATAACACCAATGCAAACAACTAAATAAATACATAAATAAATAAAAAACTACTAAGTTTATAGATCAATAGTAGTATTTATTCCTTGTTTCTTAGTATGACTTGGAAATACTTTTCCCAAGATCAAAAATTAAATGTAATAAAATGATTTTCTTGCCAAACATGCAACATCCTGTCACTTAAAACCATTATTTTTCTGATATTAATATAAAACTGCTTCAGAGTAAATTAGATTTTGGTTGTATAATTTCTATTTAGAAGCAACTATGTAGAGAGGATTCAATTTCCAGGTGCTAAGCTGTATAGAATGGCTATTTATTTAATGTTTTTTTTTTATTTATGGTTATTAAAAGAATACAACAGTTCATGAAAATGTTATGATTAAATATTTTTTGTGAAGTTAGATCTACTTTGGGTACTAAAACTGAAGCAACTTATTTGATGTTCTTCATATTGATCACTACTGCAGTAGCCTTAGATATATGGGTTTATATCCTGACAAGGATATAATAGCCATCCAGCTTTCAAAGCTTCAGGGCACTTCCACATGCCCAAACTGTCCAGCAGCTTGAACTCAGCTGGCTAAAAGACAAGTTTGGGTGCAAAGCTCTTCAGTGCTTTCCTGCCACTGAACAGTACACTCCGCTGAGGGTTGCAAGGACTGGAAATCTGCTTGTGCTTTCCATAGCTGGGCAAATAAGTTCCATTTGGTGAAAAATTCATGCATTTCCTTATTTTTACTGATGTTTTATTACTTTCCTCTCCAGGATAGTTATTTTAAAATGAGGAGTGTTCTGTTTTAATGGATTGTCTTGAGACTGTAACATACTTTTAAGTAGACCACTTGTTGCTTCTGTCAGTTTAAAACTAGTGCTAACTATCTGATAAAAGATTTTCTGTGCAGAAATTCTGTTTATTTTCCCATCGTGGGACTGCTCTAGTCTTTGAAAGTGCTTTTTACCATTTTTTTTAGTTAAAAAAGTAACTTTGTGGACTGGCAGTTTTACTGGTGTTTGTTGCTTGTTTTCTCCAGGACAGAGGCACCATTTTCAGTTTGACAATGGAACAGATATTCACTTCCACAGTCAGTCCTTCTTCCAGCCATAAAAAGAAAAAGTTAAGCAAACAGCCTTTTTTACCACAGCAGGCTAGCAATTTCCCTCAGATGCAGGTGGGTGACTGTTGTGGCCATTTGTTGTCCCTCAGACCACTCATCTTTTATTCTGGATACCTGTGGTGTAGCATCTACAGCCACTATGGACTGGGGGGTTAGTCATGTCTTCTCTGACTCTTGTGGTTCCTTCAGTGGGTAAGAGAGAACCACACTTGTCAGTCCTGGGAGAGAGAACAGAGGTTTCCCTATTGTGTCAGAATGCTGCGCCTATCCCTTAGGAAGCAGCAGCTGCCATTAGTAACATGGCTGGCCCCATTTCCTCTGTCAAAAAGAAACAGAAAACCAAGAAAGTATCTACTCCTCCTCAAATTTGTTTGGATATCAGTAGTTTACTGAGACTGGGTCAGGGTTTGATTCAGGCTACTGATCCTTCTTTTGGAGTAGTTTCTGGTAAAAGAAAGAGAGAATGCTACTTTACTGAAGAGATACAAGGTTCTGAATCTTAACAGGAAGATGCAGGGATGGATTCAGGATTTTGTACTCAAATGTTTGATTCAGACTCAGAGGAGAACTCACTTTCTGATTCTCTCTGTGGGATATTTTCTTTCCTGATAGTCAGCCAGCTGTCCCTAAAAACTCAGCTATGATGTATAAAATTCCTCAGTCTTTTAAATTTTTATACACTATTCCCAAACCTGACACAGCAGCTATAGTCTTGGTTGACTCCTATGCAGCTTAATTTCAACCATACTTTTCTAATAATGATGGGACAATTATTGATGAGTATAGGAAAAAATATATATTGCAACTTTGAATTTCAGAATTTTAAATCATATGGCTCATATGTTAAAGTTTGTTTTGACACATCGTGAAAGTATGAGGAATGTTTTATCTACAATTTCTTCTTGTGAAGAAAAATTTGCTTTAAATAACTTAGTTTCTTCTACTGCACAGGTACCTCCTAATTGTTTGCAGTGTGTTTATGACTCTGTTGGTACTTCTTCCAGGACTACAGCCACTAGTACTGTTTTAAGGTGGTTTGCTTGGCTGCATTCTCAGAACCTCCCAGATGATATAAAAAATGAGATTTTACATTCTACCCTGAATAGAGATTTAGTGTCTGGCCCCTCTGCTGCAGAGCTGATAAAAACATGTGATGAAAGCTTATCGAATTTCTAAGATATTTTTTTCCAAACTGTCCAAGGGGTTTTCTTTCTCCTTATTAAATTTCACCAAAAACAGATTAAACAGCCTCAACAGCATTCAGGTAAACAGATGTTTAAGAATAAATGCCAAGGAGGTTCCAAAAAGAAGTCTCAAACCTCCCAAAACCAAGGACTGTCCAAGAAGTCTGAATGACTATCCAAGAGACTTTGTGACCCCCTCCCACCCTGGCCTTTTTTCCTGAAAGCCTGAATATCCAGTTTTCTCTTTAGCAAACAGACTGCTTCAGACAAATGGGTTCTGAAAATCATTCAACCGAGTTACTGAAGACAGTGGGAGGAAATTCATCCTTCTGGGGGATCATTCCTCATTCTGCAGATCAGACTGTTTTGTTTCCACCTGTTCTTCATCATGTGCTGCCCCAAGGTGTGGGAGAACCAGTTCCTCCTTCCCGGGTAGGAAAGTGGTTTTATTCAAGGATTTTCCTAGTCCCAAAGAAAAAATGCTTTTTTACCATTTCTGGATATTTTTTTTCTTAAACCTGTTTGTGAATGTACCCAAATTCAAAATGGTGTCACTTCACAACATGCTGCCTCTTCCTTCTCTTTCAAGTTTCCTGATAACACTTGACATAAAAGATGCTTATTATCACATTCCTATTCATCCAGACTTCAGGTGTTTCTTAATGATTTTGTGTCTGGATCACATTATCAGTTCTCTGCTTTATCCTTTGGACTATCCACTGTACCAGGAGTGTACACAAAATGTCTAGCTTCAGTTATAGCTACAGAGGTATCCACATTTTTTCCATAATTTAGATGACTTGATTATCTTTGCTGAGTCTTTTCTCAAAATGTCCAGACTCTCTCTCTCTTAGGTGAGAGATCTCTTGCACTAGTTGGGATTCCAAAAGAACATTCAAAAGTCTTTTGACTCCCTCATACAGGAATGTGCTCCTGGGATATCAACTAGACACTTTGGTTCAATAAGCTTTTCTTCCAGATGAACAAGAAAACCGATCTTTATTTAAATCTATTTCTACGGTTTTCCACTCAGACTTCAGTCACTGTGAGGGAATTCCGCAGGATTTTGGGTGTCATGGCATCCATGATTCTCATGATACCCATGACAAGACTCAACATAAAAAAGATACATTGGTAGCTGTAATGTCTTTAGTCCCAGCATCAACACCATTTATCTTTTCAGATCCTAGTACTGGGGTTTGTCAGAAGAGAAATCACTTGACTGAGACAACAGCTATCCTTAAATCAAGGTCTCCCCTTTTCCCAACCTGTTTCAAAGTAGTCAGTCACCATAGATACTTCTGGCTTTGCTTGGGGAGCAGTTTCAGGAGAGATAAAAGTACAGGGGGTGTGGTACAGATGCAAACACATAAATATTAAGAAGAAGCTTGCCCTGATCATGGCACTTAATTCACTGAACTATCTTTGGTCCTCTGGACCTTTTCAAGTGGTTACAGACAATGCCCCAGTGAGTTGGTACATCAACAAAAGGGGAACCAGGTTGTACCCTCTTTGATGACTAGCCATGTTAGTTTGGGGTATAGCTTCACAGCACAGTGTCACTCTGCAGGTATCCTACATTCTGTCAGAGCAAAAATGTTTGTCAGACAAGCTGAGCAGGACAAGGGCAGATCCTCATGAATGGAAACCAGATCCAGTTGTCTGCCAAGATATGATCCATCTGTGAGTAGTTCTTCAATTAGATCTCTTTGCCTATTCTCTGAACAATCAACTGGTAAAATTCTATGCAGGACTCCATGGAAGACAGATGCCTTTTATTTTATTTGGCCAAGAATGCTCCTGTATGCTGCTGCACCTTTTCCACTGAGGTACTTCTGAAGATCCAGAAGAAATCTCTAGTGATCAGTGTGGTGACTCTTTTCTGGCCCAGGCAACTGTGGTTCTTCTTTCTTTTGGAAATGACCAGGGGCAATTGCTACAAGCTTGCTCACAGAATGGATCTACTCACACAAGACCAGGGGTGTTTAATACACCCTGACATCAATCATCTTCAGTTGGCCACCTGGATGACAGGGTATTAATTCTGTTTAGGCACTTGTTTACCGAGGATGTGCAGCAGGTACTAATGGAAGCAAGAAAGCCTGCTATTAAAAATCATATATTAGCAATTGGAAAATGTTTTCTAGTTGGTGCCAACAACATAACCAGCACCATTCAGTGCTAGTTGTTCTCTGGTTTTACAATATTTGTGAGAGTTACTATCCTATGGCCTTTCTTATTCCTCTATCAAGGTTCATTAAAAGTCCATTTTAGCATGTCTGTTCATGGATCCTCATCTTTCAAGGCAGTCACATTTCAAAATGTTCTTGAAAGGGGTTTTGATTAAGAGGCCTCCAAGTAAACAGGCGGCCCCTCCTTGGGATCTTAATAATATGTTAGAGGAACTAACACTTGCTCCATTTGAACCAGCTATTCTGGTTGACCTGAGATTCTTAACATGGAAAACAGTTTTACTGATTGCTCTGATGTCTGCAAGAAAGGTATCTGAGTTGCAAGCTCTTATAATGAGTCAACCCTAGCTCATCTTCCAGAAGCACGGGGTTTGTTTGTGAACTAATCCTTTATTTATGCCTAAAGTGGTATCTGAGTTTACTTTAGGCCAAACTATCCATCTTCCTTTTTTCTTTCCTGAACCTATAAATGAGGAAGAAAGGATACTCCATTCCTTGGATGTCTACAAGCAATCAGTCCACAAGTAAGCTAGCAAGTACGGCTGGTGCGAACGGCCAAACAAGCTTGATGCACAATAAAGGAAGCCAGCAGCACAAGGACCCAAATAGTGTTTTAATAATATCACATTCCAGACCGGTTTCAGCAAATAGCCTTCATCAGTGATATCCATATACATATTAATTGATTTGAGGGCCAGTCACTATACACCGACAACTTGAGAAAACTCTATACGGAGCTTCTATCATTTGAAAACCAAACAAAAGAAAAAAAGCTGTGCAAATGTAACAGGGATATGGAGGACTATGACAAGGACAGGCCCTTTGAATCCCAGAAGAGCATCAGATTTACAGAGGGTAATCAATATGGGACACATACCCGTAGAAAATGACCTCGCTCAATTCTTAAAAAAACAGGTCAGGGTTTTAGCACTTCAGGAGAGGAATCCTCGGCTACTGACACTGAAAGTATTTGTGCCAGTAACTCCCCGGAATCTAAGAAGGGGCAGGTTCAGGATCACTCTTTATGGGTAGGACACACAGGGGGTAACGCAAGCACAAGGGTAGACACTATATAAAATCTGTTACAATCAATGGTGAAGTAACTACTCAGTATTCCAATGTGCATAATATCTCAAAGCGTATATTGTCTTCTGATGAGACTCAACTTCTCAATAAAGGGCTGAATTACATTCCTGCCTTTTTTACTGATGAAAACTATTTGGTTAATGATATTACAGCTTTCTGTAGAAAATTTAATTTGAAATTATTTTTTGGTACACAGGATACATCTCAAAGATCTACTGAATTCCATTTTCACAAATCCAGTTTCGCTCCACCTATGAATAAACATGTGTCCATCTTTCAACAAGCAGCTCTGAAGGATATACATTTTAAGTTGTGTCCTTTTCAGGTATTGAGACATAATTTGTCCAAAGGGGAGCAACACGCACTTAAGGAACTCCAAGAAAACACTGACATTACCATCCTACCGGCTGATAAGGGTGGGGCAATAGTAGTCATGGATTCCAGTTATTACTGGGCTGAGGTAAATAGGCAACTTACTAACCCTCAGCATTAAATGAACATGCATATTGACCCCACCCCGAATTTTAAGAAAGCAATTGATGAATTTTTGGAAAAAGCAGTGGATGAAGGTATTATCAGTGAATGAGTTAGACAACATCTTCCTGTAAGGGAGCTTGGTAAGTAATACCTATACCTTCTGCCCAAAATTCATAAAGATCTTAACCAGTCCCTTGGAAGACCGATTGTGTTTGGAATAGGTTCTCTTACTGAGCCTCTGTCTATGTTCTTGACTCAATATTTACAGCCACTATTGCAACATGTTAGAGCTAGAATTAAAGATACAACTGAATTCATACAGATAGTGTCTGATTCCCAGTTAAAGCCCAATTGGTTGATGTGCACTTTAGATGTCAAGTCACTTTATACCAGTATCCCTCACTGGGCAGGTTTGCAAGCCTTGGAGTACTGGCTTAACAAAGGTAGAACTTTATACTCCAGGATTCAACACACTACTTCTGTGTTTGACGGAACACGTCTTAACCAAAAATGTCTTCTATTTCAAGGGTGAGTGTTATTGGCAAACCCAAGGTACAGCTATGGGGGCATCCTTTGCCCCCTTTTATGCTGATCTATTCATGGGTTATATAGAAGAACAGATCATTTACAATGATGACCATAACATTTTTTTTGCCAGAAATTGACATATGGAGAAGATTCCTGGATGACTGTTGGCTGGTTTGGCGAGGAGACATTGACTATCTTATGGAATTTGTGCATTATATTAATGAAAACAAGTGGGGTATGGAATTTACTTTAACATATAGTAGGGAGGAAATTAATTTCCTTGATGTTAGGATTTTGCATCTTTCCAATCATACGTTACGCACCTCAGTATACAAAAAATACCCACAATATAACAATCTGTTGTATGCGTCTAGCCTTCATCCTAGGCACACTATCCGGAATATCCTAAAGTCTCAATTTCTGAGGATCAGAAGAATTTGTTCTTCTGAAGAAGACTTTCATACTTTTAAGCAGGATCTTACTAGCAGATTTTTTGACAGGGGATATAGAGGGAGCAAAGTTATTGGAGCTAGCAATTGGGCTACTAACCAACAGAGATCTGAACTTTTGCAATATAGATCTAAAGAGCATAGACAGGGGTCAGATACTATATGAATGGTAACTACATATGGCAGGAATGTGGGTTATTGAGAAATGTAATTCATAAACATTAGAATATTCTTACATCCAATAATGAACTGGGCTCCATTTTACCTGAGAGGTGTCAGTTTTCTTTTCGAAAAGGGAAACCCTGGGATCTCACTTTGCTCATTTTAAGAAAATCCATAGGGGGGATCAGGAAGGACAACAACTAACAATCACAGGAGACAGGCTTGTGGGCTTGTATCCTTGTAAACTGTGTATTCTTCAAACACATGCTTAAGACTAAACAATTTACAAGCAAAAACATGAGTTTATTTTTTGATATACTTTTTTTTGCCAATTGTGGGTCGGACTGGGTGTTTATTTGGGGAGTTGCACTTGCTCTGCCTTTTATGTGGGGCAGACATCGAGGTTTTTGCATGTCTGAACACCTAAGTGACATACGTAACCAAAGAATCACAAATCCCTTATACAGACATTCTCAGATACACACTACAGCTAGGTTTACTTTTGCAGGAATTGACAAGGTCATGGGTAATAGATCCTTTAAAACTGGATGGCAATCTATCTTGAATCAAAAAGAAAGGAAATAGATTATTAAATTAGGGGGTTTATTCTCACCAGATCTGAATGATACAATGTGATGCATTTATTCATTTCTCTTTTTGCTTCTAAAAATGTTTTTTGCACTAATTATGGGTGGAAGTGATGTCATAGGAAATGATGGGACACTGAGTGTATTTAAATCAATGAATATGTTTATGAATATCACTGATGAAGGCTATTTTCCGAAGCTGGTCTGGAATGTGATATTATTAAAACACTATTTGGGTCCTTGTGGTGCTGGCTTCCTTTATTGTATGTCTACAAACACTCAGGTATTACCTCAAAAGAAGTAAGTCTTTTAGATCTTCAGATAAAATGTTCATTTCTTGTTAAGGTAAGGAGGAGAGACAATCTATGTCAAAACAGTAACAGAAAAAGACACCACACCTTCCAAAGCAGCAATTTATTACCTGTGCAGTCCGTTTGACTCAGCACAGCTCCAACATGATAAAACACATCCAGCAGAATAACAAACAGTCACAAATGCTCATGGAGCATGAGAAATAATTCACTGGCACAAATGTATTCACACCAGTTCAGTTGTAAATCCACAAGGTACAAAATAGAAGTTACGCGCTTTCACCTAACCAAATGTCAGGCTTCCTCAGAACAATATTGTAACTTTTAAGTCCTGCTAATATAGGTGCATATTTTCAAATGAGCCAATAGTAATACCTGAATTAACTCTGACAGCAGTTTTAAAAAGTTACACCACATTTCACAAGTAAAAACCCATTGTTAAGATGTTACATATTACAACATACAAATGTAATTTCAATAATACATAAATACGGCAAAGAAATTTTGTTACTCCCAAGATATACTAACTGTTGTCATAATTTAGCAGATCTCAGTTTCAAAACACTGGAAATACTGATGCAGTCATTCAAGCCAGGAGGCTTCTCAGCATCAAGTTTTATCTGCCAGTATAGTTCCCTATACTCCAGCTTACTTTCCCAGTTGCTTCCCCTGGCATCACCCACTATCTGTTCTATAACCATAAACTTAAAATTATAGTTGGGGCAATGTAATATGTGTTTGTAGAGTGCACTAGTTTCCTTTTGTTTAGAAATGTCATAAAAATGTTCGTATATACTTCTCTTGAGATTCCTTTCTGTCTTCCCAAGATAGAAACTGGAACATGACCCACACACTACCATGTATACCACCCCAACACTGTTACAAGTGTAGTAACCATTACTTCTAACCCTGTAATTTTTAGATGTTAGAAAAATGTCTTCTTTTCCAACAATGAACCTACAGTGATTGCACATGTCACACCTGTATGTACCCTTCTTACTTTTAGTACCCTTATTGTTGTGTGTAATACCTTTCTCAAACCTCTCCTTCAAGTTAGAATCTCTTTTTCTAATAAATTCTGGAAATTCTGGTATCCAACACCCTGTTTTCTCATGTATTTTAAGTACAGTCCAATGTTTTCTAATAATCCCCTCAACTTCCGAAGAATTACTAGTGAAGGTATGTACAAAAGCACTATCATATTCTTCTTGAGTGTGTTCATGGTTGGTAGAAATAACACTACCCTTGCCTAACAATGGAGGGTATGTAGATTCCCTTTCCTTAATAACCTCATCTGCCAAAGTTTCAACCATGGTCATGGGGTATCCCCTTTGAATGAATAATTCCTTTATAAATTTTACTTCTTTTTGAACATCCCCTCATCACTACATATCCTCGAAGCCCTGATAACCTGACCCTTGACTATACTCTTTGTTTGATACAAATATCATCTAAGAATCTTGTATAATATGTTATATACCTGAACCAATTGGATTCCATAATGTACTTTTTCTCCCAATGGTACAGTACTAAGTTGGCATATTTAATGGGGAAAATGCCGCCCCCATAGCCACACCACTACTTTGCAATGTAGTTTCTAAAAATTCCATGATCAAGTTAATAGTATTGGCATCCAAATATCTGACTTTTGTCAATACTTCCTGGAACCATTCAAAGCCTAACCCGTGTGGAATACTGGGGAATAATTCAACCACATCAACTGTAACCATAATTACTGTGTCACTGTATTTTTCCTTGGTCATATTTCTAAGAAAATCCCATGAATCTTTGGCTATATGCTTTAATGTACTTACAAATCTCTTAAGATGGTAATCTACAAATATGGCCAATGGTTCCATGATGTACCCTGCCCCAGACACAATTGGTCTAAAGGCCAATTTGTCTATTCCCTTATGTGTTTTATGTATTCCGAATATTACCAGAATATGTGGTTTTTCCACATATAAGAAGTCATACGTCTTCTTATCAATTGCTCCCTGTAACAAATGATCCTCTAAATAATACTGTATCTTTGTTCTGAGGAAGCCTGACATTTAGTTAGGTGAAAGCGGTTAACTTCAATTTTGTACCTTGTGGATTTATAACTGAATTGGTGTGAATACACTTGTGCCAGTGAATTATTTCTCATGCTCTGTGAACATTTGTGACTGGTTTTTATTCTGCTGGAAGTGTTTTATCCTGTTGGAACTGTGCTGAGTCGAATGGACTGCACAGGTAATAAACTGCTGCTTTGGAAGCTGTGGTGTCTATTTTCTGTTATTGGTTTCATTTGGTTGTTTGGTTCTTGGCTGTTTTTGACATCATGGTTGAAGGAGTGGATAACTCTACACTCAAGGAAATGCCTAGTGTGTTTCTTGACAATGAGGATTCAAATGACAAATCTCCAGTTACAAGGGGAGAATTCAACAAAATGTTGGAGATATTAACTCAAATAGCTATGACACACAATTCATTGATTAGAAACAGTCAGCCGGTGTTTCCAGGTAACCAGCAGCAGTTATATGATGTTGTTGGCGTATTACCATCCTTGACCAATCAGAATGCAGCTGGACAGCCGTGGGAGATGACTGTGAGTATGGTGGATGTGCATTTGCATTCAGCAAATTCTGGGACAGTTAATATTTTGAATAATAACCAGGACTTGAGCAAAACTGATTTTATTTTCGAAAAATGGTTGTTTAAGAGGTGTGTTTTTTCTGAGGACAGACAATTTTGGATTAGAGTTATTGAAGTTGATTAGAAATTATGAGATGCAAAGAGACAATGTTATTAAAGAAATAAATATTTTGCATGATAAATTAACATGTGACTGTCTTCTCCAAGTAGAGAAATACTACTATATTATCCACTCCCAAAGATGGTTTACAATTTTAAGAATTTAGAAGGTGAGAACTTGCTAGAAGAAATATTTACCTGGGAAAACAGGAATTCTAATACTGGGCACACTATCCCTTTAGAAGAACCCACTCTAAGGAGAAGCGCGAGAACTGCACAGAAGCAAGGACAACACAACATGTACAATACATACAATCAGTTTCGGGGGGGCAGGGGGAGAGGTTGGAACAACAACAACAGGAATTTTATCCACATATAAGAAGTCGTACGTCTTCTTATCAATTGCTCCCTATAACAAATGATCCTTTAAATCATATTGCATCTTTGCACATGCTACATTGATCTCATTTTTGGATGCCAAACTATATTTCTCCTCATCATTTAGAATTTCGAACATTTTTGTTTCATAATCAATCATGTGCATAAGCACCACACCTCCCCCTTATCAGGTTTCATAATTCTAACCCTATTTTGAACCAATTCCTGAATCAAACTTTTTTCCAAGGGAGTTACATTTCTCCCTGCTTCCTTATAATTCTTGATTTTTCTATTATCTTGCTCCACTAACTCTTCATTTATTCTCAAAACAGGGTTGGAGGGGTTAAAAGTACTGGGTCTTCTCAAATCTTGCACTTGCCTACTTCTTCCTTTGAAAAACAATTTCAGGTTCAGCTTTCTCAAGAATACCTTAAGGTCCACCAGGGTATTAACCACATTAAAGGGTCTACTGGGTACAAATTGAAAACCCTTAGTAAATAGTGAAACGTGTTCATTTCTTATCTCCAAGTCTGTAAAATTATAGATGTTAAAGTTATATTTAGTCACTTTCCTACCATTCTCCGTGATTTCTATATTCACTTGGTTATCATCCTGGTCTACCTTTCCATGTACTGTCCTCTCCCTTGACTGTTCTTTCTCATAAAATTCCTGTTGTTGTTATGGTTATAGAACAGATAGTGGGTGATGCCAGGGCAGACAATTGGGAAAGAAACCTGGAGTATAGGTTACTATACTGGCAGATAAAACTTGATACTGGGAAGCCCCCTGGCTTGAATGACTGCATCAGTATTTCCAGTGTTTTGAAATTGAGATCTGCTAAATTATGACAACCGTTAGTATATCTTGTGAATAACAAAATCTCTTTGCAGTATTTATGTATTATTGAAGCTACATTTGTATGTTGTAGTATGTAACATCTTAATGTGTTTTTACTTGTGAAATGAGGTATGTCTTTTTAAAATTGCTGTCAGAGTTAATTCAGGTATTACTATTGGCTCATTTGAAAATATGCACCTATATTAGCAGGACTTAGAAGTTACAATATTGTTCTGAGGAAGCCTGACATTTGGTTAGGTGAAAGCGCTTAACTTCTATTTTGTACCTTGTGGATTTACAACTGAATTTGTGTGAATACACTTGTCCTGTGAATTATTTCTCATGCTCCGTGAGTATTTGTGACCGTTTTTTATTCTGCTGGAAGTGTTTTGCACAGGTAATAAACTGCTGCTTTGGAAGATGTGGTGTCTATTTTCTGTTATTGGTTTCATTTCACTGTTTGGTTCTTGGCTATGTCAAACAGACTATTTCCAAATGGTTATCTAAGGTTATTACATTTTGTTATACTCACCATGACAGATGTATTCCAGGCAGTGTCAAGGCCAACTCTGCAAGAACTTGGGCTTCTTCTATGGCTTTTTGGAAAGGGTGGTATTATAGAAGTATTCTAGAAACTGCTACTTGGTCCTCTGTACAAACTATTACAAAGCAGTATGATTGACTCCTTCTACAGGTCTAGATCAAGGTTTGTTAGGGCCATTCTCCAGGGGTTCCTGTACCCTTCTTCCACCTCTCAAATATCGGTAACTATAGTAATCTACCCATATAACTAAGGCTATTGCAGCAGTGATCAATACGAAGAACATAGTACAGTCATATTCAAATAATCACTGCTGCAATAGCCACTCCCTCTCTCCACCCCCCCCCCATTTTGTGGTGTGTTTTTAATCTTGGGTGTGGACATTTATTTGTTATTCCTAGCCATGTCCTTTCATGGCTCAGCTTCTCTCTCTCTCTCTCTCTCTCTCTCTCTCTCTCCTGGTAGGAAATCTGTGAAGGGCTTTGCACCAAATGTCTTTTAGTTAGCTCAGCTTGTGTTCTTGACAGTTTAGGCACATGGAAGATGCTGTGAAGCTTTGGAAGAGGACAGCTTTTATATCCATGGCAGGATATCACTCCATTTAACTACGACTACTGCAGCAGTAATCATTAAAACATTTACTGTTATGGTAAGCTCAGCCTACACAACTATAACTGGCTAATTATGGCCAAAGTGGTTTGTAAGGTTTGTAGGGCCTTAAATATCATACTCACATGAAACATATTTTTGTAGCCATCATAGACTTATGACATTTTCTGAGTAAGAATACTAAATGGGATCTACTTAGAAAATTTCAAAAAATCAACCCAGAACAGTTATACGGAATCATGTTAGGTTACTGTACTCTAGAAAATTATGCAATTATATTATATTTTTAATGAATCATTGTATTATATCTTTTACGTAAGTAAAAAACTTATTTAATTTATATAACTCCAGACTATTTGTTTTTCAGTTTTCCTCTGAGATGGCTTTGCATTTACGGAATGTTTAGACACCTCTTCTAAAGATGCTTTCAGAGCTCAACCACTTATTGATAAATGGTGGAATGTAATTAAAAGTACAAACATTAAGGAATGACTGAATTTACATGTGTATAGATTACTAAGTGATTATGTGTATGAATTTCAAAGTGAATACATGTTATTATAATATCTAAGATAACTGCTGCTGCTATGACATCTATGTGAAAATAGAATGGTTCAGAATATGGCAATATGTACGTCATTAGATCAATTATGGATTATGTTTGTTAAGTTACTTGCTTTCTTTTATAAAAAGAGAGTTTACTGTTTCAGATTCAAGAAAGCTCTATAGTATTCTTCCAGACTGCATGGCTTTTTAAATGCTTTTCCTTTCATATTATTCTTGTTGTCAGCATGAATACTATTATAAAAGTTGAAATAATATTGAATTTAAAGACCTGTGTTATCATTATCAACATATAAGAAATATAATATTTGGTTAAAATGTGAAAGTGCTTTAGATGATTATCACATTTTCCATGCAGCAGCATTTAATTTGTAATATAATTTAACAATTTAAAGGTCTCAAGAAAGCTGATTTAGGCAGTCTTATGATAGTTCAAAGTCCTAAGAAAAGGCTTACTAGCTAGTGTAGGGTAGGCATAGATAAATAAGGATTCGCTGCCTATTTGATGCCTTGTATCCTACTGATGTCTAGATCCCCTTTTTTCCTATATTGTTTGAGAAGGCTGGGTTTCTAAAATGTTGGCCTCATGGGCCTGTAAAGTCTTTAAAAAGACTGTATCCAAAGAGCCTTTAAAGTGTTCAAAAAGAGTGTAGTCTGGTTATAGCTGGAAGAATGGATCTTTAGCCAGCTCCCGTAGTTCGCATTATACAGGCAGTTTGGGTTGCTCTCGGTGGAGCTTTTGAGCTCAAATATGGGTATCCTTGGAGTCTTGATAAAGACTGACCAGATGAATAACAGGTAAATTCCAGCCTACATTATTTGATTGGGGTCCTATTTTCAGTGGAGTAAAAAAAAACACTGTTCTGAGTCTTCTTTTCGAAGCTTTAATGGCAAATGAGTGCTGCTTAGATGAACATTTTACAGCCAGAAATAGAACTACAAAACTTCAAGGGCAAGACTAACTGACTCCAATCACGAACCCAAACACGTGGTTTAGCACTTTCATTCTTTTATTGTATTAATAACTTCGTCAGAAATAAAAATAGACATTACAAATTGGTTTAAATATGTAACTGATTCAAGTTAATTTACAATTTGGATTAGATGTATCAAAGAACCAGAGCCTATGTAAATGCAGACCAATGAAACTTTCTAAATAGTGCACTAATCATTTAACTGAAAGTGAACATATTAACCAATGATAAACCAAAAAGGCAGAGCCTATCAGAATTAATTCTTGTAAAGAAAGAGTGAATGACCATTAGTTAATTATTGGCGAATTGGTGAAACAGCAAAAAATAGCCAATAGGATTACATTTGATATCACCGATCAGTGAGATGTTTTGGATAGCAGACTCCAGTGAGCAGAACTGGATTTCTTGATAATTGGAGCTTGTCTTGCCTGACCAACAGGAGTGCAAGGAATATCATCAAATTAGTGATGAGCTCTTGGTTATATGCTACTCATAGAAAACCCCACAAAGCCTTTACCCAATAGGAAAGTTTCTTAATATATAAATGGTAATGGTGCACTTAAATTGAGTTATGCGGGGGGGGGGGCAGGACTTAAGTGCTGCAACATTGCACATGCAAGTTCAGGGCTTCAACTGCTAACTGTTATTTAAGTTACAACACTTTGAAATAATAACACTGCTCAAATCCTAGGTATAGCAGTGACCTGGCAATACATACAGTAGCCCATAAACATATTATTGCCCCAACTTGTCAGTGAGATGTATTGAAGACCAGATGCATGTGGAGAAAGCTCAAACTTTTCCTGATCAGAGTGCTGCTGGAGTATTGTATAGGAATTAGCTCTTAACTAATCAAATGAACAAATGTGACGTACACTTGTAAAAAGGCTGCCTAGTTTTGACCCAGTAGGATATAAACATTTTAACTAAACAGTAATGGTTATCTTAAATGAAATGTGCAGAAGGTGAGGGTTTGAAATTAATGTGCCTGCAACATGTGCATGTTATATAGAAGTATACAGTAACCATTCACTTGAACAACAGTTTGTGGCTGTAATACTTAAACAAGTCAAAACTGTTTTGTTTATATACCATCAAGTTCTCAAATGCATTATTCAAACTTTTGGTAAAATGAGACAAGCAACCACCAATAGGATTTCTGTTCCAGTAACTTGAAATTGAAAAACCTTGGACCCAGGACATCTAGGGGTTAGGCTACTGCTTGCACCAATTGAAGCTTAGTTGGAGTCTTGCTCAGCCACTAGAATTACATGAAATATGACTCAATCAGTGTAAGATGACAGGCGCTTTCATCTAGTCACAATCAACGGTTTTAAGGTCAATCTAAAAAATCTCAGAGTTTTGACCCTGTAAGATTGCAACCTACCAAACAACTCACTAGGAGTGGTCAATGAATACTAGTTATAATGAACAGAGTAGTGACAGCAAGGGTATGAATTATCAGTACCATTATAGTGTGCCAAATTGCCAGTTATAAACCAAAAAGGCAGAGCCTAGCAGAATTAAACTTTGTAAAGGGAGACCAAATGAACAGTAGATATTCACTGACAAATCAGTGAACAGAAATGACAAATAATAGCGAATAGGATTACATTTGACATCAGCTAAAAGTGAGATGTTTTGGACAGCAGACTCCAATGGAAAGAGATAGACTTTGTGCTAATCAGAGCTTAGCTGTAGTCATGTCCAGCCAATGGAATTGCAAGGAATTTCGTCAAATTAGTGACGGGCTGTCAACTATATGGCCGCTCATAGAAAAGTCTGCAAAGCTTTTACCCAATAGGAAAATTTCTTAATATGTAAATGTAATGGTTCACTTGAATTCAGTTATGTGGGGCAGGGTCAGGACTAATATTTATATATTGCTTCATTAAACTCAAAATGTATTAAGGTATTAATTAAATGCTTAAAATACAAACCATTATTTGAGTTGCAACACTTAAAAAAACAATAGCCTGTATAAGTCAATTCCGAATCATCACAGAGAACTCGCAATAAAACTGTTTGAATTCTAGGTAAATAAGTGACCTGGCAATCCATACAGCAGCTCCTAAGCACACTTTCACCCTGACCTGTCAGGGAGAAGTACCAAAGAACTGACGACCATGGGGAAAGCCCAAACTCTTCTTGATTAGAGCGTGGGAGATAGTGTTGATAGGAATTAAAAGCAGTGACAGGTGCTCTTTTACAGTCGCAATATAACTGTTTGAATTCTAGGTAAATAAGTGACCTGGCAATCCATACAGCAGCTCCTAAGCACACTCTCACCCTGACCTGTCAGGGAGAAGTACCAAAGAACTGACGACCATGGGGAAAGCCCAAACTCTTCTTGATTAGAGCGTGGGAGACAGTGTTGATAGGAATTAAAAGCAGTGACAGGTGCTCTTTTACAGTCAGAGTTGATTTGGTGATATACTCACTGGAGGTAGGTGTGTAGCAGTTTGGGACCCTCCTATTGCTCAGATAATTGTGGATTGAACCTTTATTGTTAAAGCCCAAAAAGGAGGGACCAACCAGATGTGCTTGGAGGTGGGGTTAACAAACAAAATATATGCCAACCAATCAAGTTATAAGGAATTGGATCAGATTTCCATATTAAACTAAAATTCTGGAGTCACAGCAAAAAGACATTCAAAGTTCAAACCTTAGAAACTTACTGTAAGCAGTGTTCGGGATTGGTCGTTATTATGGGTGTGAGGGATGGAACACATCTAAGTTGTAAGGCGCTTTCACTTAAACTTCATCAGATTTGCCATCAGGGTTATTGTACATTCTTATTTATTTTTAATTTTTATTTATAAAAATCCTACCAGTAAAAACTTGTAACCCAGCATAATTAACTATAAGAAAAACCCTTAACCAGCCTTACCCAATAAAGAGAGATGAAAAATGAAAAAATAACATAAAAAATTTATTTTAAACGGATTGTAAGAGGAATCCAGGGTATCCATTCAATTTTAAAAGTTTAGTAGAGGTGGAGGAGATGGTGTATGGGAAAGGGATCAAAATATATGCTAGGGGTCAGTGGAGCATGGGATAGAGTAGGAAAATTGTGTATATATGAAAATAGCTCCATTATTTCAGGTGGTATCCATGAAATGTAAAGAGCTATGGACCTTGCTTAAAGAGTGAACTGGAGATATCACGATCAGGAGAGACGCTCTAAAGGGCTCCATGTTCAAGAGGGTTGTGGGCACTATCCCCACTAAGAATTTACAGTGCACCATCCACTCATCCAGGTTCCTCTTGAACAGTGTCATAGAGTTGCTCTGTTTCACATGAATTGATAGCCTGTTCCAAAGATGTGGCAGTTACCAGGAGATAAATCTGTCCCTCCAGCGTATCCTATTTAAGTTGCTGGCCATATTTAAGTCCTTGGAATAGGTTGCCCTAGACCCTTTTGACTTATGGATATGCAGTAAGGTCATTAGTTTTGTGTCTTGGGTTGCTCTGTAGTCCATGCATAAGTCTCCCCTAAGAAGTCTATATGATACATGTAAGGCACATGCTGGAGGCCCTTCATCTTTTTTGTTAGAAACCTCTGAGGTCTCTCTAATTGATGTATTTGCTTAGTATGGTACATACTGAATGGGGTATTATACTCAATTATGGGCTGGATAAGTGCCGCGTATAGGGGGTTATAACTTATTTTGCTCTCAAGGCAATGCCTATACTAATCAAGTGAGCTGTGTGGAAAGCTTTCCTTACAATGGTAGATACATGGTGGTCGAAGTTAAGGTTGCGGTCAACCTGTGATCCCAGGTCCCTTACCACTTCATGGGTACTTAGGCTATTGTTATTGATTTGATAGTATGATGGGACATTGTTTGTGCCAATGGAAATTATGATGTATTTCTTTGCATTCAGTCTGAGACTGTGCCTAATACACCATTCATTGGTCTGTGTGAGACCATCCTGGAGTATACTGGCATCATATGGGGATTCAATGATTGCACCTAGTTTCCAGCCATCTGTAAACTTCGTCAGCCACAACCCTTTAGTTTTGACCCAAACTTCTGAGAAGTAAATACCAAACATTAGGCGGCAAGCACTGATCCCTGTGGCACTCTGCTGGTAACAGGTCTGCTGGTTGATGTGAAGCCACCTACTTTGATAGTGTGTGTCCGGTTTGCGAGCCAGTTGGCAACCCATCTTACAACAAAGGGGTTTACATTCAGTTTGCTAAGTTTATCAGTAATGCCTGAATGTGAGATTGTGTTGAAAGGCTTTGTCAAGTTAAGGTATACTGTGTACACAGATTTGCCCTCATCAATGGCCTTGGTCACACTTTCAAAGAAATCCACCAGATTTAACAGGCAGGATCTGCCTTTCACAAAACCGAATTGTGTAGGATCCAGGGTTTGGAAGTCACCTATGTCTTTATTTATGAGGTCCATCATGATAAGTTCCATGGCCTTACAGATGAGGCTGGTCAGGCATATGGGTCTGTAATTCCATGGGTCTGTTGCTATGCCACTTTTGTGGTGGGGAATAACTGCAGCTGTTCTCCATTCCACAAGAACAAAGCCTGTAGTTAGGCTATGATTGAAAAGGGTACTTAGTGGTGATGCTAGTTTATGTTTTAGCCTGTTTAGACGACAGCTTGGTATGTCATCTGGTCCCATAGAGGCTGTGTTCTTTGCCTTGGACAGGACTTTGAGAACCTGCTCTTCAGATATGTAAGGTGGGGCTGATGTTTGGGGGAGGGTTTGTTGTAAGTTAGGAGGGGATAGGGGAGTGAAATTTTCACCAAACCTATCTTCTAGCAGGTTCGCTATCTCTGTTGTTTTAGTGTGTGTGATACTATTGGCCACCAGTTTTGCACATGCTTGGATCCTACCCTTTAGGTTACGTACATAGCTGTAAAAGGTCTTATGGTTATTCTTGGCAGTACTTGCTAGGTTTCTTTCAAAAGAGCTCTTGGAGGATTTGATAAGTTGTCTTGTTTGCCTCTTAAGGCTAAGGAGGGTGCTTTTCCATTGTTAGGTCCTTGTCATTGTTTTCTTGGACAGAAATGTTTTGCATTTATTGTAGAGTTTGGTGATGCTGGAAGTCCACCATGGCAGCTTGATTTTACTTGCGGCACTGGCTTTGATTATGTCCAGTGCAGCTGAGTTTATACACTTATGCAAGTGATTGTACAGGGCTTTAGTGTAAGCTTCGGCATAGTTAGCACTTTTAGCTTGGGGTGGGGCTTGAAATGCATTTATGCTTTAACCTAAGAGGGTATAGTTTGCCTTGGTGAAGTTTCTTAGTCTGTTTTCTCCCTTTGTGAGTTCTGGTGTTAGTGTCAGTTCGAAGGTGACTGATTTGTGGTCAGTTTAAACTACCTGTTTGACATGTTGGTGAGGACCAGATCTAGAATGTTTGTTCCTCTTGTCAGGATATAGACAATTTCCTCCAGGGCATTTGAATTCACAAAGTCAAGGAACTTTTGTGATAGCCAGTTTGGGCTAGAGTAGGTTTCCCAGTTGATGGTGGGATAATTTCAATCCCCCATAACCGGTGTGTTCTGTAAAATTTGGATTGTCTTCAGTTTGGTTAAGTAGGCTTTGTGGGTGTCATGACCCATGGAAGGGGATCTATAACTGGCTAAGACTTATGGGGGTTTTATCCACCATAACCTGGACCTGAAGTAACTCCAGAGAGTTATCCAGTCTAACGAGATGTGAATTTATCTCTAATATAGATTGAAACACCACCTCCTTTGGTTTTCACACGTTCATTTTCCGATCTAAAGGTGTGGAAGGTATTATAGCCTTACAGGACCAAGGTACTCTCTGAGGCCTTAAACCTGGTTTCTGTGGCTGCACAGACATCTACATCTTCAAATGACAGAAGTGCTTCCAGGGTGTACAATTTTTTGGTTTAAGCTCCTAGCATTTAGCAGCATGACCCTTATTTTGCTCTGATTGATTAATTTCATGTCGGTAATGTTGTTTTCAAGACCTTGCCTAAAAAAGGCACTATGGGGGAGGCAAGATCCTTTGCCATCAGCTGAAAGCCTAGGGGCACCAGGTGCAAACCGTCTCTTGCATAGCAGCAAAGTTTGTCGACCATGGCTTCCCAGGCAGACAGGAACTGGATCCCCTTGGAATGACACCAGAAACTAAGCCAATTATTGAAATCAATAATGTTTTTGCTTATACTGTGGCATTTTAGGTGAGGGTAGTATGCTGCTCAAGGCTAGGGACATACCTGTCTGGGACATATACTCAGAGAGCTTCACCATGCCTTTCTTCATATAGTCCAGTGAGGTATGTCTCACATAATTCACACAAGCATGAACTATGACAGAGTCCTAACCATACTTGTTGGTGAGAGACCTGAGTGCATGCGTGATTTGGTCATTCCTGGCACCAAACAGGCAGCTGACTGTGACATTCTCCTTGTCCATCCTGGTGAGTGGGACATCTGTGTCTCTCACTATTGAGTCTCCAATGACAAGAAAGAAAGCTTGTTTTTTGAGTGTTTTGCCTTACGGGTTTGGCCGGTGAAACACTGGTGTTGCAATGTGTCATGGGTGCTGTGGAGACTGTATTAGCTGTAGCAGACTTGTATTTTGGTGGTCTCTGGTGTTTCATTAACTTTTTTGAGAGAAACTCTGAATATGTGGATTTATGTGTTTGATGCGCACTATGTATATGAATAGTGGTATGTGTATGAGTAGTGGTACTATGTGAATATGTAGTGGTAGGTGAGTTGAAAACTTTCTCTGTGTTACTGTTTTGAGTGAGTTCTCAGTGGGGTTGGGGTTGCACCATTGTTCAGCTCTGAGCTCACTGCTGTTCATACAGGTGATAGATTAAATTAGCAAGCAAGTTGGAGGGGACAGAATGAGAAAGGTGCGGAATAGAGATGAAGTGGCACTGGAAGAACACTCTGAGCAAGAACTTCAGCAAAGGCAAATGATAAGGGAATGGAATGCAAAACTGAAGGCACATGGGATGAAACTGAGCACAGACAAGAAATTTGTCATGGCAACAAATGGGGTAAATCAGAAGCAACTAAAGATTGAAATAGAAGGGAAAACAGTGGAACAAGTTAACAGCTTCAAGTATCGGGGACAAGCAGCTGAGTAGAAGGGAAGTCTGAATGAGGATGTCAAAGCTAGAATCAAATGGGTTATAGCCAACTGGCACAGTGTGTCAGGGTTAATGTGTGATAGAAGAATGCCAAAGTAGCTGAAAATTTAGGTGTACAAAACAGTGGTGTGAGTAGTAGCATTGTACTGTACAGAAACCTGGGCAGTGAAGGTAGAGTAGATCAGGAAGCTTGAAGTGATGGAGATAAAGTGCCTGAGGTGGGTGGTAGGATGCACAATGTGGGACAGTTGAAGAAATGAGGATATCAGAACAAAAGTCAAAGTGGCTCCAATTGCAGAGAATGTCAAAGACAACAGATTATGGTGGTTCAGGCAAATGTGCAGGAAAGTAGAAGATAGTCTGGAGAAGAAGGAGAGAAAGGGAAAAGGCAAGAACAAACAAAGGCACCCAGTACTGAGATGGATGGATTGCATGAGGGAAAGCCTGCGGCTGTCAGGCATGACTTAAAAAAGGTAGGAGAGTTGCATTGAATTACTAGAGGTGGTGGCAGCTGACTCAACATTCTGACCCCATGTAATAAACAGGAAATGCAGTTGATGATGATGATGATTGTGAGGATGATTAACAATGTAAATACTGATTGTCATATTTTTTAAGATTGCTTAATGATAATAATGACTCTTTTTCCTTATGTCTGACTTGGAGCCTTATCCCTCCTTTGGTCTTATGTCCTTTGCTCTTTTTTAATCCTCCCTAATACTTTTTTCTTTGCTTAACATTTTAATAAAGTTTTCAAATGGAGTGTTTCTTCAGCTTGTAATGTGCAAAATCTAACTCTGCCTTACAGTGTAATTTCTTCTATATCCTTACGCTTATTGAAAACTCCAGCCTTACTTAAACAAGAAAGCAGCAAAAAGAATGAAAAATGCCTGAGGTCCAGAGACAAGTTGTGACCTCATCAGATTATTTTTTTCTTTACAAAGTTGCACAGCATTGATCTGGGAACAACACCATTATATCCTTATGTAGCTGCAGATACTCACAATATCTTGCTTAAAATGATGATTTGTACAGAGTAATTTCAGTGACTATAGTTCTTATCATGGATTTATTATGGACTTTGCAAATTTTCTGCAATCAAATCTGACACCAAAACTTCCTTGACATAATGCCAAAAACACAAGCAGGTCAACATTTTCTGAGCCTCATGCCAGTGTTGTTAAATGTATATTTATTGCCCTAAAGCTATTTTCCAAAATGTTCATGTACTAGTTGATTGCTATCCTTTCCTTGACAATACACACACTACCTTATTGATAGCCTCGGTTTCCCCTTGTTTGTTACAATGTTTTTTCATCTTCATATGCTGCATTCCCCAGACATAGATTATTTCACTATAGAAGGAAACAAATTGTTGGTTAAGTCTACCGAAGTTATGTAACTAGTAGGGTGCTGCTGGTCCTTCCCCCTGCACCCTTCCATCACTCATCCATCTCACAAAGCTTTCCTAAATATACTCGTAACATTACTGCCATGTGTTCACCCTTCAATGAAAAAAGATCTTCATATCCAGAGTAAAGTTAATTCCTTCATTCGATAGCTGAGTTCCCCTCCATTCCCTTTCTGTTCTGATCTGCTCCATTACATCCTCTTTCATGATCTTATAGCCCAGATAATGTCCAAACTATCCATCCTTGATTTCAGTCAGTCCTAATCTTTCTTGCCATACTCCTGATGTAAACTTCATTCCACTTATCACTTTTCACCTTCTTCTGTACACTTCTCTGTTATGTATATGTCTATGTCTGTCCAAACCATACCATGTTACTGAGTGGGATGATCTTTGCCATTTGTTAGCATTGCCAGCAGATCACAATACCTGACCCACCTTAACTACTACAAGGCCTGTGTCAGGGTCACTCCATCCTACTCACAGCAGCTAGTCTGCCAGCAGATGCACTCTGCTTTTGAAAGCTTGATTGCAAAAGCCTCATGAACACATTGTCCCTCTGTTTTAGGCTATATACCTTACGATGGTTTAAGATAAGCTTTAATTAATTCATTTAAAATGAGCACTAATGAGTTCACTAACTTACTTCTCAGTGAATTTACCTCTGTTTGAGTATATTGTTCTGTTATGGCTAGTGGGCAGCCACGGTGGTGCAGTGGTTAGAATTGCCGCCTCATAGCAAGAGGTTCTCCGGTTCGATCCTTGGCTGGGGTGCCTTCTGTGTGGAGCCTGCATGTCCTCCCTGTGGTTGCATGGGTTTCCTCCAGGTGCTCCGGTTTCCTCCCACATCCCACAGACATGCTGTAGGTGGATTGGACACTCTAAACTGGCCCTAGGTGTGTGTGTGTGTGTGTGTGTGTGTGTGTGTGTGTGTGTGTGTGTGTGTGTGTGTGTGTGTGTGTGTGTGTGTGCCTTCTGTGGAAGGTTGGGCGCCGGGCTGGCAACTCGACACCGTAAAACCTCACTGCCAATCATGAGCAGACAGTGATCCGCTGTGGTGTCCCCTAACCGGGAAAAAGCTGAAAGAAGAAGTTCTGTTATGGCTAGTGGTGTGAAGGTAGAGCTGTCCTTGTGTTTTTGAATAAATGGTGAACTCCATGAATTGATAATATATTCAATATTTGAAATCTTCTCATTTGTTTTTGAAAACATGTTAAAAGCCAGACTATAGAACTAGAGAAATATTCTGTAGAACTCTCATAGCAGATATGTTGGTTGCATATATGAAAAAAAGCATTTATTTTTATTTCAGAAATTAATAACGAACAGTCATGTGCCATTTAGATGTTGCAAGTTAATAATAAACAGTTTGTCGGAAAAATATTGAAAAGTATGTTTGATTTGAGCAGCCATCTGTATATGCAAGTTTATGGCATTTACAGTTTCTTTAAACAAAGGCAGATAAATGATCAAACAGTAATCTTAAATAACTTAGTTTTCATTAAAGACATTTACCCTAACCCAATATTCACTTAAACATGATAGCCCTATTATTGTTACTGCAAAAAGTATATTCTCAAAACTGTATAATTACAGCATACATAATATTACAATACTAAAATTTACTATTTATATGTATGCTAATCTGACATGTATTTGGAAATCAAAAATAATTCCAAGCTATAAATATATAGGACTCATTTTAACAAAAATAACACATTGTATAATTCTAATAATATTTCATAGGTAAGAACTAGGCTAGCTACAGTTGTGTACCATTTTAAGCCTAGCCAAGTTTCTTAGTGAAAATCAAACCCCATATCTCTTAATACCTTAAACATTATAACAAACCCCAATATTGGGCTAATATACAGCACAATCTGATGAAATGGGAAACATAATTTTTATCTGCCTTTTAACATATTCCAAACATTGCTTTAATATATAATTGTCAATGTATAGCTAAGAAATTCTTTGAAATACTACACAATGATCTTTTTTAAGTTTATGTTGGCTCCTTGAGTCAATCATGTGATTGCACTGTAAACTTCCAGTACTTAATTGATTGGAGAGTAGCATATTATGAATATTCTATTGCTATTTCCTTATTCTGAGGTTCTTAACCTGCCTCTTGCTGAAGTTGAATACACATGGACAACTATATATTCAGCAAGCTCTGTCATTCCTTCCAATTAGACTATTATTCACATTTCATATTCATTAATAACTATACCATTTTATTAAACACTTTCCAGATATTTTGAATGCAAACGAGACTCTTTGAAACTGCATATTTTGCCAACCCATCACCTATAATTCTAATATCATAAATTAAAATAGGATAAGTGATAGCTATGATTATGCAGTTCTACACACATTCATGATAATTTTTTTTCAAAAATGACTTCAAAGGTAGTCTTTGAACTTTGTAAATGACATAACTTACATAAATAATATGTACTAAACTTAATGGTATTGGCTACCAAAAAATGCTATTACTAGAAAATAGAAATCAAAATCTAAACCAACCTTAACTGTAGTATTGAGTATTATAAAGAAGGTAAAAGGACTGAATATGGCAACTTTGGAAAATGGAAGGAGCAAATTGTACAGGAATAAATGGAATGTGTGAGCAATACATGCAGAATAATGTTCAGGAGGAGGAGGAAAAAGAGAGGAGTGAAATTTAAGGAAAGGCATAAATTGATCAATTTCCACAATATTGTAGTGAA